>NC_085136.1:110041553-110226553 GCF_035046485.1 Aedes albopictus | reverse complement strand
AAGTCCAAGAAGTCTTTTGTTGCTACCGATGCATGACAAGAAGCGTTATCCTGTTGAAAGATCATGTTCTCATCCATCTCATTTTCAGCAAATGGAATAAGAACTTCCTCCAGAAGCTGGCAATACATTTCCGAGTTCATCCGTGTTGAAATGAAGCAAACGGGTGTCTTTGCAGATACGCTAAATCCTGCCCAAATCATAACGCTACCTCCACCAAAATTCCTTTTCTCTTTAGTTGGTCTGTTTTGCCTTTCATCACACCAGCGACTGCTAAAACCATCCGGTCCATCTAGTTTGAACTTTTTTTCATCACTGAACACCACATTAGACCATTCATCCTCCCAGAACTGGTATTTTTCAGCAAAGGCAAAACGGGCCTTCTTATGGCGTTCAAGAAGTTTTGGTGCAGGTGCCGTTTTCCTAAAGGCAAGCTTGCTATTTGATGAAAACATTCGCGAAATGATGCGATTTGCTTTCGACAACGAATACGTTTTCACCCATCCTCGCTTTATTCAATCAACCTACCATACGAGTAGCACACGAACGGACTCAACACTGCTCAGCATAGTTGACTCTTCCTTTTCGCCGTTGAGCCGTTGCGTTCTAGCCAAGCATCTCTTTTCATCGCTTTCGATGCTTTTCGACAGCTTATCGCGAAGCATCGTTGGCTGGAAGCTTTATTAGTATGGTATCGGTACATGCGAATGTTGCTTCTGTGTGCGTGTCGAGCGTTCGTGCCGTAGCTTCGCAAACCAACCTATTCGGTATGGTTCGGCTGTTCGGGCGAGCGTGTGACGGCACAGTCAGATGTGTGCAAAATCGTTTGTGATTTACATCATGTTCGTTTTGCCACCTCTTTGCTGCTGGTCATCGCTGATCAGTGCACAGTTCAATCGCACGCGATATATATACAGTTGATGAGTTGTGATGAGCACTAGTGAGGTGATCATTTGCATCATTGCCTAAAGGAAATATTGGGATCTTCACTCAAAATCTGACATATCCGACGTTTAGACACAGAAAGATTCATTTCCGCTTTGATGGCACTCGGACACAGCCTTTGATGTACTGCAAGTCGTTTGATTTCCCTCTTCATCCTCGGTGTCAGAATAGACGGACGTCCGGGTGACTTCTTAGTGGCATATTTCTTACCCAACCGTAGGTAATTATGCACGACATTCTTACCCCTTCCTATTCTTCTGCCAATTTCCCGAAGAGTCAGACCTTGTTCACGGAGGGCAGTTAGGGGAACTGCGGCCATAACGCCCATAGGGGGCAAGATGCGCCACCCTTGTTTTAGGCAAACCACGTTATTTTTTATACTTTTTTCAACTGGAATCGGTAAAGTAAGAATAAAAATGTTTCTTAGCATTTGAGTTTACATATTTTTACCATAAAAATTGCACAAAAACACCAAAAAATGCTTTTTGTTATTTTCGATGTAATTTTGACCTGTCCAAATTTAACACTTTTTTACATAATTTAATAGAAATTTATTCTCGCTATCCCCATAAATTGTTTTGCACACTTCCATTATTTGTGTTCCAGGCGAAAAAAGTATCAAATTTGATCCTTATTAGTTTTTTTACAAGGGTTCTAACTTCTGAGGCATGTGTGGGGTAAAATGCCCACTGCCCACCCCTAGTTAATTACACTAAAACAGCCATTTAGATCAAAATGTTGGCATAAATTGTGTTGAACACAAATAAGAATCATACAATAGCTCATCTGCGTTATTAATAAATTCACTAATCACACATCCGTTGGTCTTTTTGTCGAAATTGTTGATAAAACAGCTCTTTTTGCATTTAAATGGAATTGACCCATAATTACAGGTGCTCCATAATTATTTAATGACTGTATACCGTTCACGAACAATAAAACTTGACAATAAACCATGCACGCAAGTATATGCGCACAATTAGGTATCCTGGCGTTAGTTGTAGCTAGTGGCGCGTTTTACCCCGCATTAAAACTAAATTGCCGTAAATCAAACTTTTTTTCAAATTAGAATTTTTGAGTAATTAAACATAAAACTGGTTGATGGTTTCTTCCATTTAGAAGGAAACATGTTGATGCTTCATATTTGTGTCAACAAAGTGTGTATTATGAAGTGTTTCGTGGTCAAAATTGGACTCTTCCTTAACATGGGCGTCTTACCCCCAGTTCCCCTACTTGTCCTCGTTCGAACTCAGTCAATCGCTTGTTTTTCGGCATTTTTCCTGCAAATCCAACAACAAAAAACATAATGAACAACATTTATCTAATAAAAACAGTGCACGTATTCCTTAAAGTACCAATTTCAACGAAAACAAACCAAAATTTGAAGTCTTACGCAACCACAACACGTCCACGGGAAAAGACAGTCAGGCGGTGAACTGTGTCTTTATATTTATTTCCTTTGAAGATGAGATCAACAATCGAATCTTGTCACACACACATATGCTGTAAGTGAATGAACCGGTTATAAACATTTGTGCTTTCAATACATATTCATTGATATGCGTGTTGCTCAAGTTACTCTCACTGAGAGAATGAAACCATTGAAATCATTTTGTCTTTATATTTATTTCCCGCACTGTACATGGGGATGCTGTGTGATTGCATACTTGGAGGCGTATTCTGTGGGTCTGGCGAAATTTCCTCGATTTTAACAAAAACTGTAATAGTTATCAAAATAGATGTCTGTTAAGCGGAGAAATTTGATTATTTGTAAGGAAATATTTGTTAATTTATGCTACTTCCATGACTTAGCAGTATTCATGGCTAAACATTGAGATAATTGCCCTGTCCAAATTATATATATCTGAGGGTGTCCAAAACCGAATATATGGTGTCCAAAATGCAATTCTTACAGGCGATCGGAAATTGTGATTTTCTCAGCTTAAAATGCTTTCGTTAAAGTTTTTGTCATCAGGAACGCAAAGTACAATCCTAGTATAGCGTATAAGTAACTTTGCAAAATAATCAATTTCTTTCTAAGGAAGCTAGGGGACGATTCTCCCAACATTGTCCTCAGCCTGTCCAAAATACATCAATTACCCTACACCGAACGTGCCCCATTGGACAAGGAATGGTAGCCACGTTTGAGCTAGAACAAGAACGGTGGAGTGCAATCGAATTTAGAAATGAGTAAAAACCACGTAAGAAAACATTTTCGGCACATTTTACTTACTAGTTTCTCAGATTATGAAATTATGATTCGTGATCATGATTTTATAAAATGACAAATCTTTATGTTTTATGATTTGTGAATTATGAAAACAGGATCAGATTTGTTTCCATGTTGATGTTTGACCGAACGAGTCTTCGGTTTCCAGCCTAAATGCATAACGTTGCCAACTTTTTCTAGCATAACTCGGGGTGCAGATTCCTGATCGTTTGGCAAAATGCCATTTGGCCAAATGCCGTTTGGCGGAACGCCGTTTAGCCAAATGCCGTTTGACCGTAGGAATGATGCACTTTAGTGCCCAAGTAACCAGGAGGCCTTTAAAATAGCATTCCTGCAGCATTATAGTTGCCCTTATGACAAGGCATTTAATGCTTATTGGCCGTATATAAACCTTTCGTGCTACCCAACAGCAGGTTTTGGCAAAATAACGGGCTGTCTGAGTGCAACACCTTCAGGAATGTCGTATCAAAATGTCAAAGAATGCCTCGTCAAGCAAACCAAAATAGATTTACATCTGCTTCTCGCTCTCTCGACGATCATGCTTCCTCCGCACTCCAGCTGATTTAGGTGGTATTGCGCGCAAACCCCAAAATTTTATTCCCACCTTTGGGTTTCCGCGCCGAAGACCCAGCGCCAGATTCGGCGACAAAGAAAACTGACAGCAGTCGCCGGACAGTTGGCAATCCTGATATTTGACGGCGGCCGCCCAGTAGTCATGGGAGTGGATTGTTATCACGCAAATAGATCTTTTCGCTGAAAATGCATGTGTATTGAGTTATTGTTGACAGATTTTCTGCAGTGTTAGTGTGAAATTCAGCGGTTTTCTGTATCGCGTAAGCCTTCGTTGGAAGAAAACGTCATGTTGTTCAGCGAAGCAAGGAAAATTTTCAGTGAAAAAGCAATACTTTTTTGCTTGTTTTGGTGTTATCTGGGTTTGAACTTACGGTCCGGTGATTATTCAATCATGTTTTCTGCTCAAGCTATGCTCCACGCTCCAAGATACGCTGCAGTTGGTCCGATGATGTGCGCTAATTTTCTCCCCAATATAAAGAATGGTTGGGAAACAACTTTTTTCAAAAAAAAATCATAGTGCGTAAAGCGTTTTCAATCCCTCCTCCATCAATTATGATCTCCTTTTTCGAATAATTTTATGATCCGCCGAAGATTCATCTATTTGGTGCACATTTTCCGACAAAATTAGGGGTAATTTTTCGATGGCAATGTCAATGTTCTCAATTCAAACGAGCTGCAGCAATGTTTGCTTCGGAGCTTTTGGATGAATAAGGGAAAAACGAATAAGCAACTCAGATGTCAGAGAAAGGCAGCACATAAGACATCTCCCATACTCTTTGCTCTTAGCATTTGTAGAACAGTTGAAAAGCATTCTGATTGCTTCTCAGCGAAAACACCTCAAGCAGTTGAGATGCTAATTAACAGCCGAAAGTTTTTAAAAAGCATAACTTATGCAGATTCAAGGCAGCTATGAATTCGAACCGCTTATGTAGGGCAGCAAGCAGTTCAAATGCATAATACAGTTTGCTGTACGGCTTATTCAAATGCTTAGTGGTTACCTGGGTGAGAATGATAACGCCACTGTTTCCTGTATCAGTATAACTCGAAAGAATAGCCTATGAATCAAAGAAGGAAAGATCTCTGACAAAAATATTCACAGTTTCAATCGATCAGCGATCAACGATCAAATCTGACTATACATGTCAATGGTTGCTACTCCGTGATTGATCTGAGTTGGTACCAATTGCACTGAGATCCAAATGAATAAGGGCTGGGACACTCCACTTATTCTCAAAGTGCAATTCTAGCAGCTCATACATTTTGGATCAATAACGGCGCCGGCCACGTCCTCATAGTCAGTTGGGAAGGGAAAGGAATGTTAGAGTGTGCTGGTTGTTGCTACTAAAGACCGAGATCACCTCTGCATCCCCACAACCAGCACGGACTAGGTTTCAATGCCGATTAATCCCTAAAACTAGATAGAATAGCCTACGATCAAGGAAACATTTCTGTGATCATATTGGCGACTCGTATGTTATCCTGAGTTTGTCCACTTTTCTAAATTATTTTGATCATAATTCGACCAAACGGCATTCGATCAAATGGCCGGACACTCCTGGTGTACAGTGCCAGTTCTTGTTGACGTAGAGCTTCACAAACACCTAATAATTTCACTGGTAACTTAGCTTCACCTTGAAGTTCATGTGCATCTTTGAACGATCAAATGGTAAACGGAGTAACTCGAGAACAGGCTTGATAATCCTCCTCGAAATCAAAAGAGTTTTGCAACATGCTCTAGAGCAGTGTTTTGCTTTTGCCTCGTCGCGAGGGAGCGAACGAACCTGAGCGAGGAAGAGGGGAACGAAAAAAGAGCTGATGATTATTTCGGGTTTTTGAGTGTGATTTTCGCCTCGAGAGTCTTTCGTTGTATGGGAGTGGAACTCGCGAGAGCTTTTTGAGTGTGAGTGGACGTGAGAAACACAACAAGCAATTATGAGTGTTGGACGAACTCCTCGCTGCGCGGCAAGCTCACGCTCGGTGCAGTTGAGGATATGCGTTGTGATTTCTGAGTTTTATTTTCACTCCTCAGAAAATCGCCGAAATCGCTTTTCTCGCGAGGGAGTTTCTGTCAAGCCTGCTCGAGAACGTCCAGATTGGATGTGCAAACATGTTTCCGCCGGTGATTTTCTCTCGCATGTGGAAGGATTTGGTGTACTTCTGTAGGTCGTCAGGTAGGTGCGCTTCACGTACTGCTCCTTCTCCCTTCTGCAAACTAACGAAGATGTTCTTGGGGATTGGCACAGTAGCTGCCGTGGTTGTACTGTGTATTGGTATGATTTCCGATTACTTGGAGTCGGAGTGCACGATTTCGAGATAGTACTCTCCGAAAAAAAAAGTTCAACGCAGGGTATGTCGACACAGTTCCATGGTTTGTTTTAGCGTTATCAAGGTAACGGTGCTACTTCTGGCGGAGACTATCAGTAGGTCGGCTCCAGAGGCACGTTCTCCTCCATTTGGGAAATTTGTGCCATTAGAGACTATGCTGCGGAGGCATTGGAGACTATGCATACCTTCTTGGTGATCGAATCGAACTGAGTGACTGTCTGTTCGATCCTAAACTAAACGGAAGCATAATCCTAGTATCCGAGCAACCGATGTGATGACGTAGTACTCATCTGATTGAATGTGCTGGCTGATGAGACGAAAAAGCATGTCAGCTTTCAGGGCTGGCATTTTCTCACTCACTGCGCGCAATGCGCAGTTTCTAGACGCAAAGCGCAAAGAGCAGGTGGCTACGCAATGAGAAATAAAAAGAACGCAGAGAGCAAACTCACACTCAGAGAGCAGTTTGCCGTTACACACTGCGTCATTTGTTCTGCTCACTGTGAAAGAGTGTGAAAGAAAATTGACAATGAGTGAGGCGAAACGAAGTGAAATCAGAGACAAACAGACGTAACACTGTCGAAATTTGCTTCCTATATTTGTCAAGATCCTGATTACTTTGTGAATTGATGTTTTCGGTAAAGTTGTTAGGCTGATCAAGGGCCTAAAGGTTATGGATCGTTTGATTCAGTATTCCACCACTAGGTGGTGCTAGACGTCAAACAAATTTTTTATTTCATATATCTCAGGACTCTGATCACTTAGAAAGTTGGTGTCTTCGGCAATGTTGTTTGGTAAATCAAGGGCTCAAAGTAAATGGACCACTTGTTTCGAAACTCCGCCACTAGGCGGCGCTAGTTACACATTTGCAAAATCATGAAAATGATTGATTTTTTTCATTAAGCATTCAACATGCTGTAATTTTGTTTTCTTTGAACATATTCAAGTCAAGTCGAATGTTTTACAAAGACCAATATGTGAGCCGTAAATGTGCAAAATTTCATTTCATTCGGTTCACTAAATTCTGAGATACAGCAGTTGAATGAAAAATACTCAAATATGAATCATTTAACTAGAATCGCTCTAACTTCATGTAAAATTATCCAATCAAGCCCAAATTTGTACCATTTAGAGCTAACTAGTTGTGCAATAAGCGATAAAAATTTGAGAATTTTTGGTGTACTCTATAGCAAGTTACAGCTTGCTGAATATTTTTGCGATAATTAATGAAAGTTGCATGCTTCTTTTAATTGATAACTAGCGCCATCTACTGGCAGAATATTGAAACAATTTACCAATCAACTGAAAGGCCTTACCAACTAAACAACATTACCGAAGACACCATCTTTCTAAGTGATCAGAATCCTGAAATATATATAATATAAATTTGGTTTGCTCTGTAGCGCCGCCTAGTGGAGGTATTTTCAATCAAACGAATCATAATTGGTAAGTTCTTAACCAGCCAAATATTTTTTCCGAAGACATCAACTATCGAAGTTATCACGATCATGAGATATTTGGTATAAAAAACTCTCCGTATTACGTCTGTTTGTCTCTGACATAACAGAAATCACAGGCAACAAGATGTGACACTTGTGAAAATTTCATACCGTATATCTCAGTACCATGATTACTTAGATAGTTAGTGTGTTTGACAAAGTTGTTAGAATAGTTAAGGTCTTGCTAGCGATAGGCCGTTTGGTTATAAATACCTCCATTAGGTGGCGATAGCGATCAAGCAAATTTTATATTCCATAAATCTCAGGACTCTGATCACTTAGAAATATGGTGTCTTCGGCAATGTTGTTTGGTTGGTTAAGGCCTTTCCGTTTATTGGTAAATTGTTTCAATATTCTACTACTAGGTGGCGCTAGTTAAAAATGAGTAGAAGCATGCAACTTTAATAATTTATCGCAAAAATATTCAGCAAGCTGTAACTTTTTATTAAGTGCACCAAAGATTCTCAAATTTTTATCGCTTATTGCACAACTAGTTAGCTCTAAATGGTACAAATTTGGGCTTGATTGGATAATTTTACATGAAGTTAGAGCGATTCTAGTTAAATGATTCATATTTGAGTATTTTTCATTCAACTGCTGTATCTCAGAATTTAGCGAACCGAATGAAATGAAATTTTGCACATTTACGGCTAACATATTGGTCTTTGTAAAACATTTGACTTGACTAGAATATGTTCAAAGAAAACAAAATTACAGCATGTTGAATACTTAATGAAAAAAAAATCAATCATTTGCATGACATTGCAAATGTGTAACTAGCGCCGCCTAGCGGCAAAATTTCGAAACAAATTGTCCATGAACTGTAAGCCCTTGTCCTATCAAACAACAATACCGAAGACACCATCTTTCTAAGTGATCAGAGTCCTGAGATATATGAAATATAAAATTTGTTCGATCACTAGCGCCGCCTAATGAAAGAATTCCGAATCAAACTACCCATTACCAGTAGGTCTTTGACCAGCCTAATAATTATGCCGAAAACACCAACTATGTAAGTTATCAGGATCCTGAGATATATAGGAAGAAATTTTCATCAGTGTTACGTTCGTTTATCTGTGATTTCTGTTATACCAACTACGCAATGAGCAGCGCAATGAGTATGCGTGCATCATGTGTCCTTTACTCTTTGCGTGAAACAGATACATTACGCACTGCGCCAAAACGCAGTGAGCCTCAAAGAGCAAAAGATCCGTGAGAATGAGCATCCGTACGCAGCACGTTCGTTTGTATTGAATGCGCGCAGCCAGTGGCTCACTGCGTTTTTACACTTTGATGAGAATTCCAGCCCTGTCAGCTTTAACAAACTTCGCTGTCGGGACTAGCTCAATGTTGAAGTCGTACAGGCCCCGCTTCGGGCGCCCGCACAACCCATCGAGCCATTACGTCACCGCGACTAATCCGGTCGAATAAGGAGGAGAGGGTGCCCCCACCACGGGTACCCACATAACTAACACCACCCCACAAGGCCCCCCGGGTTAGGGGCCCCCTCAGACGAAAAACTCTGAGGTTGGGCCCCAACCCCACACAAGAGACAAACCGTTGGACTCTCCGGAGCCCCCATCAACCAAACATTCAAGCGATGAAGCCACCCCTGGTCGTGGGCACCTCGGACCTCCCGGTCTCCCCGGGACCCGAGTGGAAAGTCCCACCTCAAGCGACCCACCCAACTACCATGTCACCGCGACCAAACCGGTCGATCAAGATGGAAAGGGTACCCAGAAAAACTCTGGGGTTGGGCACCAACCCCCCACGAGAACGCAAACCATGGAGCACCTCGGGCTTCCCCATAGACCAACCACCCAACCAACGAATTCATCCCGGTCGTGGGCACCTCGGACTCTCGGACTCCCCGGGACCCGAGTGGTAAGCCCCACCCCAAGCGACCCAGCCACTCAACCAGCACACCCCTACGACCAGCCTGGTCGGATACGAGGAAGAAGAGACCCCACTCCGCCGCGGACACCCAGTCATGGCAACCGAGCTAGCGAGGCCCTCGGGCCAAACAACATCGACAGCAACAGACAGCGAGACATACCCCAAAACAATGTAGCAATTGAAACTCTGTATCTTTTCTCTCCTGGTGAGCCCTTCTGGCTCACCAGATTTTAGAAAAGAGACGAACCAGCCAAGGGCTGAAAGTCTCTATAATAAAGATAAATCGATCAATCAAGTCGTACAGCAACAAAGCAAACGTGCAGTGATGCAGGCGATTTGTCGTGTCGTGGTTTCCAGTTAGCCTAGTGGTAATGTTGTAAGGCTATGGATCGCCAATCCGGAGACGGCAGGTTCGATTCTCGTTCCGGTCGGGAAAATTTTCTCGACTCTCTGGACATAGTGTATCATTGTTATTGTCTCACAATATACAAATCCATGCAACAGCAGGCAAAGAAAGCTGTTCAATTAATAACTGTGGAAATGCGCAAAGAACACTAATGTCGAATTCGTTTTTGAACCTGGGTTGGAACTGGATCGGCGTAAAATGTGTAAACAAACAACGTCAAACAAACTTTAGTACAAGCGAAACCGAAGTCGGGTTGGGGTTGAAACTGTGATCTGATCCAGTTCCAACCCAGGTTGAAACTGAATCAAAAACGAAAACGACATAAGTTGAAGCAAGGCAGGCCAAGTCCCAATGGACCATGGTTAGTTTGCAGATGGAATTGGCGGTCAAACAGCATCCGATGAAACTTCGTGACCGCAAATATGATCGCGAGACCCTCGTTTATCCTTCAAAGATTTTTCCCGGGGTTCCCAAAAAAAAAATTCCCACAGAGATTCGGCCGTCGTAATGGCTACCTTGCAAATACCGAAACCACCGATCTTGTCATCCAAACAACACAGAAAGTTAAAATTTCTACGCATTGCATGCTCACTCGTGGTAAACATTGAGTAGCATTTGCACCTAGACACGCTCGCATTTCACCTTAAATTCCTTCCACGATACATTTCAGGATGCAAAGATTACTTCAGGAATACTTTAGAGATTCTGGAATGGAAACACTAGCACTTAATGACATACATCTTGACATCCCGTTTCAACAGTGCATCAGAAATTCAGACACTCAAATCTCAAGAAGCAAAATCCAATCAACAGAGCGTTTTATTCTGTTCTTGCTCACTTGTTATAAGCTTAAAATGAGAAGCTCAAGTATGCTGGTTTTGTTTACGAAGAGATATGTGCCCTCGAAATCGTGAGTAGGTGCCAAAGTCGGCCATTGTGGCGGCCATTTTGGGATTCTAACAATTCTGTCCTTAACTTTCCAGCGCGCGTGCTATTAAACAACCGAAACTGCACCGCGCTCGCGCTGTATACAAAAGCGAGGTTTTTTGGTAGTGCTGTACTTTTTACAACAGCGCGCGCGCTGAAGGGGTAAACCAATATTCTGTATAAATAGTTTCCTCTTAGTCCTGAAAATGAACATTTACTGATTGTTTTTTGTTTTTAAAAGCGTTATGTACAACAACTTCAATGCATGCTTTGCGTTCCACATGTCCATTAAAAACGCGCAAAAATCACAGGAATGATCTCTCATTACTGAAAAACAAACAGCAATGCCATAACATGGGCGATCATTTTTCCCGCGCACTACCCTCAGGGCACTCGTAAGCACACGGCGGCGATCCAGAGATTGCCAAATCACGATAAGAACCGCCTGCGCACATGTTACCTAAGGCCACATACACATTAGATGGGAAGAATCGGGAACGACGGGAAACATGTCATTATACTACGCCGCCGCCGACGTCGTCGCTCAAGCACCGGATGAGTTCGACGACTGTGGGGAATGGGTATACCTAGCTAGCTGACCTGGGGCTGCCTGCGCTGACGTTCGATAGGCTGGACGACAGTCTGGAACGTGGAGCACGCCAGGAACGCTGCTAGTACGTCGTTACGTTCGATGGGGCGAATGTTTGTCTAACTAGCTACCTACCTCTATGGAAATCGTATAGGGGAAAAGATTGACATTGTTCCGGACAGGAACTTTCCCTCCAAACTACAAGTGCACGTGACGGCAAATCTTCCGAATGAATTGTGGAAAGGGGATTTCCAGTCTTCTAGGTGCAGCGTGATTGCGATTACAGTAATGTTCGAGCCTATACAATTACATAAGAAACTTAAATGTCAATCACGCTTCTGTTACTTCTGTACGTTGACGGGCTGTCTTGCGTAATGAGTTTACGTTTCTCATTAGAGCTTAGTTAGATTAAAGAAATTCGCTGTCCGATTCCTACGGCAACGGGCGCTTTGAATTCGCAAGAAAATATTGATATTGTTTTTCTTATTTTAATCACTCAACAAGCAAAACTCACCTCATGCATGCCGATAGGCGATGCGAAAAGATCAATCACTTTGCGAACGGTGATCCACGAAAGGAAGGTCAACAAGTTTTGTTCGTAGCTATGTGCAGATGGACGCTTCCTTCCGCGACTTGGGAATATCCCTTGCCTACAAATCTGTTTGATCCTATCCGAATTCAGCGCTTTTTTATTGATAATGACTCAATCAACAACGCCTCGTTGATTCATTGTATAGAGCGGTAAACATGTGCTACGTATAGGTATATAAGCCGAAGTATTTCAGATGTGGGTACGGAGAGTGAGAGTAATCGTTGTTTGCACTTGACTTATTAAACTTTTCAACGTCTATTTGATATGATTAGCATAACCAAATTATGCTAATAACCAGACTCGTAATGACGTACATCATACTCGATCATTTTTGCTTCAACCTATCACAATTTCTCCGGCAGCGACAGCTGCTGAGTCAACCAACTAGCGACGACACACGGCTGGGCATTATAGTCAATAGGGTAGATCATCTATCATCACTAACGCTGACCAGCGCCGGTTGGAGCCGGTGTTTGCTGCCGTCGTCGACGGGACGCGTCGGACGTCGCGGCTTGCGTGACATTAAACGAGATTGTACGAATCCCGAACTTAACAGAATAATGACCCTCCACACCTCTGCTATCTACATGCGGCGAAGTTGACTGCAATTTGCGCATGAATCTGGGATCCGCATTGGGAAGGCGTGTCTGGAAATGTGCCGGTTGAGTTGACCGAGTTAATCAATTTCTACGAGATTTTGAAACATAGTGATGGGTATACCTACTATGCTTAATTTCTCCACTGAAACATCGCAGATTCTCGTATTTTTCTCGTTTTACTATTATACCGAACTGCTTCATCATATCGTTTCACGGGATGCGGCCAAATTCGAAACATGCGCGTCTAATTGCGAGTATTTATCGAGTTGATTGCTGCGCATCGCCTTCTCGTCGTGTTCTGCGCAATATAAGGAATGATCCATTAGGCTCAATGGATAGCTCAACTCCACCCACATTCGCGTAAGTGACGTAGTGTTTCTTGACGGATATGCCGGAAAGTGAATGATATCGGGTCACGAACTAAACGGATCAAGATACTAGCCATAATCGATTGACAGAAATTGCGTCGACAGAATCTGTGATACGCTGCTGAATTTGGTGGAAGTTTATCGCTTCAGTTGCTCTTAACTTCTTTTAAAAGCATCCATCATGAATTCGCACTTTCATACGTTTAACAAAAAACCATTTCATGGCACCAGAAATCATACCGTTCATTTCGCTTGTGATGTTTAGGCCTTAAACTCTAAAAAAAACCACGATCTTAAATTTTGAGCCGCCCTTTTGGATTTAGGTACGCTTTTAGGAAATTCTGGTCGCTATTTTTGGACTCCAGACATCTCCCTCATTCCAGATATAGCCAAATTGAATGGTTTTAGAGCCTAAAACTCTCTTAAATAGCCGCCATGTGGGATATTGAAACGCCATCTTGGTTATTCTGGTTGCTATTTCTGGGCTACGGAAATCCTTGCTGTACCAAATATACCCACATGACATGGTTTGAGGGCCCAAAACACCATCTAACAGCCGCCATTTTGAATTTGAGACCACCATAATGGATATGCTGGTCGCCATTTTTAGCCTCCGGACATCTACCTCATATTAAATATACCATTATGAATAGTTTTGGAGCTTAAAACTCCATTAAACAGCCGCCACTTGAATTTGGAGTCGCCATCCTGGACATTCTGGCCGCCATTTTTAGCCTCCGGATATTTTCCTTATACCTATTATATCCATATTGCATGGATTCAATGCCTTAAACACAATTAAACAGCCACCATCTTGAATTAGAAGCCTCCATCTTGGATTTTAGACCGCCATATTGGATATTCTGGTCACCATTTTTGGACTTCCCCATATCAAAAATACCCATATTGAATGGTTTTAGGGCCTAAAACTCCATTAAACAGCCACCATCTTGAACTTGGAGTCATCATCTTGGATTTAGACCACCATTTTGGATATTTTAGTCGTTATTTCTGTACAATGGGCATCTTCGTCATACCAAATATACCCATATTGCATTGTTTTATGGCCAAACACTCCATTTAAAAGCCGCCATCATTAATTTTACACCGCAATCTAAGATATTTTGGTCGCCATTTTTGAACTCCGGACATATCCCCCATTTTAAATATACCTGGTTCAAGGCCTAAAACTTAATTGAACAGCCGCCATCTTCAATTTTGAGCCGCCTTCCACACACCAAATATACTCATACTAGCTGTACCCGGCAAACTTTGTCTTGCCTACTGCGTTTTTTGACGTTCCAAGCATCTAAACAAGTCCAAGATCCCGTTCAAAATGTTTGAAAAATCTATTTTCAAAAAATCGCTATTTCTCCATGTTTTTTGCAGGGATTGGCGGCATGCACCGTGCGGTGCCAAAAAAGCGTGTGCTTCACACAATCGCAAGTGCTCGTCTCCCGTTTTGCCGAGAGACAAGAGACGTATGAGTGAGGGCTTTCGTAACTGTGCGAGAGACAATCGCAGCACTAGCTTTACGGCGCAGGGAGTAATGCACGGTGCTTGGGACTGCGCTTGTCTCCAAACAGAAAAAATCAATTAATAAATTAATTGAAGAGTTTGTGTTTTCGGCAAAGTTGTTAAGCTTGTCAAGGGTTGACAAGTGATGGGTCGTTTGATTCGAAATTTTTCCAATCGTGCGTAGTATCAAGCCAAGTACCAAGCACGGAGACAAGCACCGAGAGAGTGCATACGACAGAGCGTGAGAGACAGGAGAGCTCCAGCGCGCGGCAAAGTAAGCGAGCAACACACAACCGATTGCGCGTACTCGTCTCCTTCTAGTTTGTTGTGCTGTCTCGTAGCAGAGTGTGCGGCACGCAAAGAGTTTTGAGTCGCACCCTATCCCTGGTTTTTTGCCTCATAAACCTTCCTTGGGTGAAAACTAACAGAATAAAACTAAGACAACTCAAATCAGAACTTTCGTTTGCATGTTATGCGCGGTCCCACGTATACCACTGCATTTATATATATATAAGATTACATGGTATTGTGACCTAAAATGTCTTTAACCCTCGAGCGATATTGCATTGTTTTATGTCCTAAGACTCCATTCAAAAGCCATCATCTTGAATTTGAAGCCTCCATCTTGGATTTTAGACCGCCATCTTGGATATCCTAGACGCTATTTTTGGACTCCGTACATCTTCCCTATACCAAATATACCCATATGGCATGGTTTTGGAGTCTAAAACACCATTAAACAGCCGACATATTGAACTTGGAGCAGTAATTTTGGGTTTAAACCGCCATCTTGGAAATTGTGGTCGCCATTTTTGGATTCCGGAAATCTTCCCCATACCAAAAATACCCTTATTGCATAGTTTTAGAGACATTAAACAGATGCCAACTTGAATTTTGAGCCCAACAACTTCCCCTTACCTTCCTGGAGCCTGAAACACCATTAAACAGGCACCATCTTGAATTTGAAGCCGCCATTTTGAATATAAGGCTGCCGTTTTGAATTTTGGGATAACATCGTGGAATTTCTGGTCTCTAGTGTGATTTCTGCACAAAATCGACCAACCATGTTGAAGGTTACAAAAATCGCCGCAGTTTGATATGTCGCATGATGGGGCTTGGTTCAGTTTTATATACGACCAGTTCTACCGGCTCAAATGGCCATAATTCCATAGCAAACAATGCGGTAAAATTCCGGGTCGATTCGAGCTATAATCCGAAAAATCGGCCAATGGGAAGAGCCCTTAAAATGAGTGAACTTTTTTTGCGCACAGATATACATACATACATACACACATACAGACATCATCTCAATTCGTCGAACTGAGTTGATTTGTATATGTAAATTGACCCTCATTAAAGAGGCATCCTTTCGCTGAGAATTCTTTGAGAATGTCTTCCGTCCCATATACTTTTTTAGAATTTTCTCCACGATTAATTCCAGAGGCACCGTCAGAAATTCCTTTAGGGATTCTAACAGTTTTTTTTTCCAAATTTTCCCGGAATTTTCAAGATTTTTGTAAGAGTTCCTAGAATGATTTCAGCAAGGCTGCTCCAAAGATTTCTGCAGGTATTTTTTTTTTTGAAAATGACTCAAGGGATTTCTTCAGAGATTTATCCAAGAATATTCGTAAGGTCCTCTTTAGAAGTTTTTTTTACGAAATTTCTCAAAAGATTCATGTTAATTCATGTGTTTTTTTTTTCAAAAATTCATTTAAAAAGTTCTCCTGGAGTTCCTTCAGGAAATGCTACAGAAGTTTGTGAATGTATTCCTTTATTTGTTCTTCAAATATTTGTGAAAGAGTTTCTACAAAGATTTTATCAAAATTTACTCCACGATTTTTTTTATTTCTCCTAATATTCTACACAAAATTCTCCAAAGATGTTTGTAAAAAATGCAATTGCAGTATTTATTTTTCTTTTTTAATTATTCGAAGATTCTTTCAGAAATTCTTCTAGGGCTTTCTTTCATAAATTCCGAAATGTTTCACTAATCCTTTCAGAAATTATTCTATGAATTCTATGAATTGTTCTCAGTTAATAATTTGGAAAACCCTTTGCAAAACTTTTAGGAGATTCTTTTGGAAGTTCCTCCAGGCGTTTCACCTTAAGTCCCTCCAACTATTCTTCCAGAGATTGCTACGGATTTTTTCAAACCTTCCTTCAGAGATTCCCTCAGAATTTCTTCATGCGATGCTTCAGGATTTTTTCCAAATAACACTAGTTTACAGCATTTTTGAACTCGGTAAGCTGATGATCGTTTTTGGTGTAAAATCATGCCCTGAGTTCGAAAACGCGAAGGAAAAAAATTACAGTAGAGCGGAAATTTTTTCGGCTTTTCATACAAGGTTGATGATTTGAAATCGATTTTTGTTCTATTTTTAAGCAAAGACGCTCACGTCACACACCTCATTCTCCGTAATCAATGCTCCGATTGAGCTGAGTTTTTTTGCTGTATCTCGCCTACATATGATATGTTGAAAAACGTTGAGAAAGAATTTTTAAACTGTTTTTTTATTAATGAAAAAAATACATTTCTTCATATATTTTTGGAAATTTTGCTAAAATTTAAGGAGATCGTCCACAAAACTCGCCAATATCTTGAATTTCATCAACCTGTATTCAGATGATCGAATGGTATTATATTCAGCTTTTAATTTATGGAAAAAGATTTAAAATTGGTTGAACAAAACGCAAGATATTTGAATTTTCTTAAAATCCATATTTTAAATAGTGGTAAAATTCGATATTGAGCTTTAACTCAAAAACTGTTCTACTTTAAATTTTTTGAAGCGAGGTTTCAAAATCAGCGCTAAATTATGCTTCAAAAATTTTGGACGTTGACAGAAATTCACGACTTTCGTTTTATTTTGTAAGCTAGTGTAACTTCACAGCAACTCCTGTAGAAATTACTCCAGAATCTATTCCTTTAGAAAATCCTATGGAGAACCCTCAGAGATTTATTGAGGGATTTATTCAAGAACTTTACCAGTACATTGTCTGCAATTAGTGCAGGGATTATTGCAATTTCGTGCAGACATTTCTCTTGAAAGTTCCTTTAGGAAATTTCCCTAGAAATCCCTCCAGAAATTTCTCAAGCAATTTTCTCTGGAGTTGCAAAACCTCTCCAGCAGTTTTTCGTGGTTTTTGTTTTCTAGAAATAAAGGAGATATCTCAGAAAGTTTCATCCAGGAATTTCTGCAAAGATAACTTCAGAAATTACGCCAGGAATTTTTGCTCAGAAATCCATCTTAAACACCAGGAGTTTTTTGAGAAATTCCTTTGAACAATCCTTACTTTTCTTTACAATTCTTTCAGCGATTCTTCTTTCAGGAATATCTAAAACAATTCTTGCATGAATCTCTGAAGGAAACCCAAGAGATATCCGAAAAACTTCCAAAGAAATTTCTGAAGGATTTTTAAATGATTTTTTAGTGGAACATCTGAAAATATTCCTAAAGGAACTTTTAAAGAAATTCCTTGCTGAATTCCTGAAGATATCCCTAAAATTTTGACGAAGTATTTCGATATATTTTCAAAAGAAACCCTGAAAAAAAAAATCAGAAGGAATCCAAGAAGGAATTTCTGAAAGAATTTCTTGCCGCAGCAGCTCCTCTTGCAGCCGCTAATTCCGGAAGTTCTGAGTTGGTGCTGTTCGACACTCAAACCACAGAGAACAGACATCCAAGTCCAATCTGAATTTTGTGTAACGAATATTTCATCGGCAACACAAGTGGCAATAGCGTGGCGCTGTAATATTAATTGAAATCATGTATGATATAGTATACTAGAGTATCGGTACAAAGTAGTTTTCAAAATAGCCCTGGAATTTGAAATGCAATTTTGTTTTAATTATAAATGTCCGAAGTAGCCCCCATCCACGTCCTACATACATGCTCACGTTTATTATGTGTATAAATAGTGGAAATCCATTCACTACTGTGTAACATCGCTGAGACCGTCCCATTTTTTACACCATGTCTTTAAACATGTTTAAAGTGGTGATTTTCTGAAAGTCCTCCTCAAAAATGTAAGAAAGATGCATTTTGTTAATCAATTTGATGGACCCCCCGTTAATTAGAGCCACAACCATTTTTGCGGACCCCTCGATTTTGATCAAATGTTGACTCATTTAAACTGTTATAACTAAAAAGTTTCTCCAAAAACTACCTCATAACAAAATGTTTTTGAAAAGAGGAAATATTTACAGTTATAAAAACATTGGTCGGCCATATTGATTTTGGCCGCCATCTTGGATTTATATACCAAAACTGTTTTTTCACCATGTTGGCAACCACCGATTTTCAATTTTTGCGTCAATCGAAAGCGGGGACATTTTTACACAACATATCAAAAATTTAGAGATGTATCTTTTTCCTAACAAAAGTTATCTGCACTTTTGTTAATCGTGACACGTTTTCTTCATACATTTCCACGCGCACCGGCAACGACACCCAACAGCATCAGAGAATAACGCCTGCATGTATACACAACGGCCCTGCAACTAAATTTGGGAAAATTGGAGGTTCGTTCCCGTTAACTGTTTCTCTGTGTGAAATAACGCTGCATTTATGTAAACAACTGGCCCCTGGCCCAGTGCGCTAAAGTGTCAGGACTAACAAAAGTGCAGATAACTTTTGATAGGAAAAAGATACTTTTTGGTATGCGGAGTGGCCAAAAACACATGCACTCTAATGTGAGTGGAATATTTACAGGGGGTTATTCAATGGACTATATTATATTCCGTACAAGTTTATTTAATAATTCATTTTTCAATTCAAATATTCGTGGTACCGCCACATCATAAAGTTGACGGAACCGGGTCTCCTGAGTGGTGTACGGTGCACTCGATAGCGACCCAGCTGACGCAGTTGAATGCATTCTTCACACCCAGCATGATGACCACGCAGTAGCGGATTCCCACTCGCTTCTTTTGGAGCGCTCTCTCGCCCGTTTTGGTTGATCGACCCTTCCGGAAGCCGAATTGGTTATCCGAGAGGCCAGTGTCATCGGGTTTCTCGGTATAGAGCATCAGCTTTGACAGAATGATGCGTTCCAACAGTTTCTCGGCGGTGTCCAAAAGGCAGATAGGTCTGTATGCCAACGGGTCGCCAGGTGGCTTCCCGGGTTTGGACAGTAGAACTAATCTTTGCCTTTTCCACCTCTCCTGAAATTTGCCTCTGTTTAGGTACATCTGCATAGCCATGCTGAACATGTCAGGGCTAGCCTCGATTGCCGTCTTGATGACTGTTGTCTGGATATCGTCCGGACCCGGAGCCATGCTCAACTTAAGTGACCACGCTATTGCGATGAGCTCAATTCGTTCCGTTTTACCCTCACTGGTGCGAGCTCTTTGCATCCTCCTCCTAGCTTGACAGGGTACGCGGAGTTCAGCCATTTCTGGACACCACCAGTTTACAGGATTGCGTCAATTTCTGGGTAGGGCAGGGTTCCTTAAATAGGTTCTTTAAATAGATCGTCGGTGTTATCCTCCATAAGCAATCGCTCCACAAATACCGGCTTATCGAAGAGCGGGGTCAGCCATCCGCGATGATGGTCGATGACCTTCGGCTATGGCCGTCTTCCTCCGTGTTCCATCTGTATCGAATCGTCAGATGGTCTTTGTGTGTGTATATATCGTAGACTCTCTAGTTCGAGCTAGGATTTAGACCCGGGCTCCAGTAGGTCACATTAATAACGAACTCTGCACTGTTCCTACTGTGGGTTTTTCTATCACCTTCGTTCACGACATCCTCGTTCAGTTTAGCCATAGCTTCGAGTAGAACCAAGTCTCTCGCGTTATTCGAGCGGCTACCCCACTCAATCGCCCACGCGTTGAAGTCTCGACCGAAAACCACGAGACTCGATCCCACTAGTGCGCATGATAACGAATTCAGCATAGACGAGAGCTGGCCTTTTGGCCACCTGGAAGAGGCATAACAACAGTAGGGTAAGAAATCAAACTTTGAACTAGTCAAATTGTAATCTTAATTTGAACCATTTCAAAATTCGTTAAAACGACGTACTTTTCAGGCAAATATTGTCCCGAAAAAGATGTTAAACAGCTTTCCGTAATATAACCTGATAACATGGACTTTAAAAGCATTGAAAAAAGCGTTTTTGCAATTACGTTGCTTATTACCCTACTTTTCACTCGCGGTTGCAACGATAAAACGACCTACTTTTCTCCACTAAAACAAAGGTGCCGAAAATTACTACTTTTCGGCACTCTTAAGAGTGCTGAAAAGTAGCACTTTTCGGCACTTTTGCCAGCACACACATTTTGCTCACTACCGCGTTTTCCGTAGATAAACCTGTTGCTCCTACATCCAATTGACAGCTCGAATCCAAATCAGGACTATTAATGTTCCGATTCGGACCGCCGATCAGGTGCAGCAGCAGCAGCTGAAGCTACTTTTGCCCCTTCTCATGTTGCTAATTGACGACGACGACGATGACGACGGAGCTTGAAAATGTGTGACACCTTCTACACCATAGCCTACCTGATCGAACAAAAAACTGCGCCGGTGCGCATGGATGCTCCCACGTGGTACCTCTTGATTTCATGTATGTGTAGATTATATTATATGTATATAGATTATCCGGAACGGGTATTTTTCGTGATTGCAAAAAATTTTGTATGCAACGCGTTGCAAAACTCGATTTTTTCAGCACTCGTCGTATTTATCCAACTCGGCAAGCCTCGTTGGATAAATGTACAACTCGTGCTGAAAAAATCATCATTTTGCAACTTGTTACATAAATAACTATTTTGTCATGGAAAACAGGCAATTGAAAAATCACTGTGATTTCACCCATTTCATCCCAAGAGAAAGCACATTTTCGGTGCACTCGTACAGCTCATGCATTGTATCACACGCAATATGTGAACACGTCAAATGAAAGCTTATTTATCGTAGAATCGACCAACCGAATAATATTCCGCATTATTTGTCATAAAATTATCAAATTTAAGTGATTCTTACTTGGAGAATGTTATTATCTCTTGTTATATATATCTATCACACAGTATCTTTGGTATAGATTTGTGTCGAGTTGTAGTGAGGTAACTCAATCCCGTTCCCGGTAGAGACAGCAGACTACTATCTTCTTAAATTGAACCATTTGTAATCTAAATTTGAACTAGTAAACGGGGATGAGCTTCTAGTGTTGGCCTGTAGATTGCGCTAGTGGTTGCTTTGTTTACTCTTGGGGGATGAAAAAATCCAAATTTAGTTTCCAAATTCCTAAAGAATTTCGAACATTCTGAGTTGAGATTCCACTGCCTAATGAAAAATAGGTATGAGAATTAGCAGATTCATGTGATTTTTCATTGTTTAGCATGGAATTGGGTGTTTTGTGAGATGCTCGAGCTGCTGCTGCCAGTAGTTCAAATTAAGATTAAAATTGGTTCAAATTATGATTACGATGGTTCAAATTAAGATTAAAATCATTGTTGATGAAAAATCAAATATTTCAATGAAATTCGGTGCAAATACAAACTTTTTACCATTTACCAGAAAGCTTATACCCGTGGCTTTCATGTACATACGATTTTGCCGTAGTAAATTATTTCATTGTGGGAGAAAAAATCACTTAAAATTTGCACTGCTTCAGAAAGCCGCAATTTGGTTCAAATTTTGATTAACTACCCTAGTAGTACACCCCGTTGATATTCGCTATTGCGAAGCCTTCGTGCGACGGGGACTATATTTCCTGGACCGAAAAACGACCGGCTGTACAGATCGCTGCTAGCTTGGCCTTACCCCCGCTACCCAGTTCCCGTTATTGGGAGGGATGCGGTAAGGGTCCGATAGTTGAGCGATGTCTGTACTTGACTCCGAGACTGACTGCCACAGCAACTGCTGTGTGGCTTCACAGTTTAGCTATGCAAACTGCATTATCATCGGTTGGTTCGACCTGCTCGTGTGCCTGGACATTTAGGCCCACCCGTCGTGTGACCCTTGCTAATCAGGAATATTGGTGCCTGGCGATATGGCTCTGCACTCCGCACTTTCTGCAGAGCTTGCTCCTGTCGGGGCTTTTTCACGCTCAGGACTTATGCCCTTGCTCAAAGCCACTATTGGCGTCTCGTATATGCTGAGCGGGCACACTGACCGGCCTAGCTTGAACTTGCCGACAGAAGTCGCCTTGATCACCCCTTAAACGCTGGTAAAGTTTGGAGGATCAGAATGCGCTTGTTTGAACAAGCTTATGTAAAAGTTGCACATGTTTTTCAAAAACTTTAGCTGAAAACAGAAAAATAATAGCAAAGCACGTCAGCGTGGGAACATCAAACGATGCATGAGGTAAAAAACACAAATTACCATCACCTTGCCTTGAACAAATTTTCATATGACACATGCAGTATGGTAATTAACAATTATTACGTCGCCTTCGGCCTATTAGGGAAACAATTATATTACAACATCTGCATTCATAATATTTATCGTCAATGCTTGTTAAGTTGATTGTTATTGTTACCTGTTCAATACTTGCTCTGAGGCAACAAGTGAGCTTTTCTCGGCAACGTCACCAAATAGTCTTATTAGGCTTCGAAATTATATCGGAACACTTTGAAACGTGTCTATTTTACACGTGTTCATTTGTCAACTTGGACCAAACTTCATCGTTCACGGCTAAACATTTATGTATACAAACATGGACCCATTTTCGCCATCTGCCTAACGAGGTGCGAATCAGAACATTGCGTGTTTCATAAACACCAACAGAAGCAACTCGACAGTCGCAACAACACCAAACATGCATACAATTTGAGACACATCGCGACCGCGTGCTCGCTCCGTTTGCCAATCTTTTGATGCACCACCGCGAGGTGGTGGAGAAGACACACGTGAACCGCAAACGAGACCAATATGCATGGGTATTCCCAAAAGCATCCCACACCATTGCACTGTGAGAATGTGTGTGGCTAAAAATTGTTTTTTATTTCTGGAGGTATCTCTGGGCAAATTCCTAAAAGAATTTCTGATGAAATCCCTAGATGAATTATTGACGGATTCTCCGAAAATATGTATGCTGGAATCACTGATGGATACTATGGAAAAATTCATGTAAAATTCTTCAACGCATCCTTGCAGAAGTATCCGAAACAATTTCTGTATGAATCTTGGGGGAACTAATGAAGCTTTTATTCGAACAAGCCCTGAAACAATCACAATCGGAACCACGTCCATGGAGGAATTCACAAAAGTGAAATTCCTGGAGAAGTCCCAATGATCATTAAGAAATTTTCTTCGTAAGTTCCATAAGATATAACTACAAAAACTTCTCAGAGGTTTATTTTGAAAAAACTTGAAGGATTGTTTCAGAAATCCCTCCTTGAATTTCATCAGAAATCCTTTAGGGTTTAGGAGTTCCTTAAGACATTGTTTGAAAGGTTCCTCGGAAAATTTCACGAAGGATTCATTTAGAAAATCATTCACGAATTTCTTAAAAAAAATCATCCATTGGTTTCTTCAGAAAATTCTCCAGTGATTCGTTCAGCATGTTTTCTATGACATTCATTTCATTTATTTAGATCAACATCAAATTCCTGATTTACTGAATCAACAATTTGCCGCCATTATACCGTGATTTCGGGTGAAATTGATCACTTTTAACAGTTGTTGGCTTCAAATTTTTGAATAGTTATTGATATGGTCACACTCAATGCTTTAAAACAAGTACGACCACGGTTTTCATCAGTCACCAGGTTGAAACTTTTACTGCAAATCATTTTATTGCAATATAGGTATATCATTTAAAATAAAAAAAATCAGAAATTTTAGTATCGGGGTGGAATTGATCAGTTAATTTAATGTCTTTGTAAGCGCTGGAAATATATTTTCCATTTGAATTATCCACCCCAGAATGCGAAAAGCTTTGTTAAACTTATACAAGTTTAGTAAATTCTTAATTATTTAAATTTAAAGTTTAATAAATCTAACGAAAACGCCTCAAAGTATGCAATTTCCATAGTAGACAAGTCATTACTTTAGAGAAAGTACAATTTTATGCATAAATATCCATATTTATAAAACTTTTGATGACGAAATCGGGTTTAGCGAACACTTGGCAGCTATAAACATTCATTCGAATATTCATTACATGTGCGATACAGCTACAGTTACAAAAGTTAGAAAGTATCTTTGAAAATCGCCAAACACGCAGTTCAGAAAATATCGGATATCTGTAAAACATTTAAACTCATCATTCAATAACCCTTGAACCAGATGATGGTCATTTTCTGAAAATTGTTTTGAGTTCACAGCTTTATTTTCGACAAATAAAAATTGCCCTCACGACGATCAATTTCACCCGAAATCACGGTACTTCGATTTCCAGATCACGCTCCACCTGGTCCACCCATCGTCCTCTCTGCGCTCCACGCCTTGTTGTGCCAACCGGCTCAGTTGCAAACACCAACTTTGCCGGGTTGTTGTCCGGCATTCTTACAACATGCCCAGCCCACCGTATCCTTCCGGTTTGGCCACCTTCTGGATGCTGGGTTCGCCGTAAAGTGCAGCGAGCTCGTGGTTTATCCTTCTCCGCCACACACCGTTTTCCTGCACACCACCGAAGATCGTCCCTAGCACGCGTCGCTCGAAAACTCCGAGTGCTTGCAGGTCCTCCTCAAGCATGCTTCATGTCTCGTGTCCGCAGAGGACCACCGGTCTTATTAGCGTTTTATACATGGTGCATTTGGTGCGTGGGTGAATCTTTTTCGACCGCAGTTTCTTCTGGAGCCCGTAGTAGGCCCGACTTCCGCTGATGATGCGCCTCCGAATTTCACGGCTCACGTTGATGTCAACCGTCAGTAAGGATCCGAGGTAGACGAATTCCTCCACCACCTCGAAGGTATCCCCGTCTATTGTTACATTACTACCCAGACGGATCCGGTCGTATTCGGTTCCGCCTACCAGCAAGTACTTTGTTTTTGAGGCATTCAGCACCAGTCCGACCTTTGTCGCATCGCGTTTCAGGCGGGTGTACAGCTCTGTCACCGTTCCAAAAGTTCTTGCGATAACGTCCATGTTGTCCGCAAAGCACACAAATTGACCGGATTTTGTGAAAATCGTTCCCCGGCTGTTGAGCCCGGCTCGTCGCATTACACCTTCTATAGCGATGTTGAAGAGTAGGCATGAGAGTCCAACGCCTTGTCGCAGTCCCCGGCGAGATTCGAATGAACTGGATAGTTCAACCGAAACCTTTACGCAGTTTTGCACTCCGTCCATCGTTGCTTTAATCAGTCTAGTCAGCTTCCCAGGAAAGCCGTTTTCGTCCATGATTCTCCATAGCTCTGCGCGGTCGATACTGTCGTATGCCGCCTTGAAGTCGATGAACAGGTGATGCGTTGGGACCTGGTATTCACGGCATTTCTGGAGGATTTGCCGTACGGTGAAGATCTGGTCCGTTGTCGATCGGCCGTCGATAAGCCGGCTTGATAACTTCCCACGAACTCATTAGTTTTAGGTGACAGACGACGGAAGATGATCTGGAATAGCACTTTGTAGGCAGCATTTAAAATAGTGATAGCCCTGAAGTTCTCACATTCCAAATGGTCGCCTTTCTTGTGAATGGGGCAGATTACCCCTTCCATCTTTGGGTCTCCAGTTAGTCTAGTGGTTTAGGCTATGCATCACCAATCCGGAGACGGCGGATTCGGTTCCCGTTCTGGTCGGGAAAATTTTCTCGACTCCCTGGACATAGTGTATCATTGTACTTTCCTCACAATATACAAATTTATGCAATGGCAGGCAAAGAAAGCCCTTCGATTAATAACTGTGGAAATGCCCAAAGAACACTAAGTTGAAGCAAGACAGGCCAAGTCCCAGTGGGGACGTAGATCCATAAAGAAGAAGAAGAAGAAAAACCCCTTCCTCCCGCTCCTCCGGTAGCTGTTCGGCTTCCCAGATCCTAACTATCAGCCGATGCAGATAGGTGGCCAACTTTTCTGGGCCCATCTTTAAGAGTTCAGTTGCGATACTATCCTTACCAGCTGCTTTGTTGGTTTTGAGCTGGTGAATGGCATCCTTAACTTCACTCAGCGTGGGAGTTGGTTCATTTCCGTCCTCCGCTGCACTGGCGTCGTCGTCTCTTCCGTTGCCGTGGGCTCCCGTGCCTACGTTCTCCACGCCGTTCAGGTGCTGATCGAAGTGCTGCTTCCACCTTTCGATCACCTCTCGTCCGTCCGTCAAGAGGCCTCCGTCTTTATCCCTGCATATTTCGGCTCGCGGCACGAAGCCGTTGCGGGATGCGTTGAGCTTCTGATAGAACTTCCGTGTTTCTTGGGAACGGCACAGCAGTTCCATTTCTTCACACTCCGCTTCTTCCAGGCGGCGCTTTTTCTCCCGAAAGAGGCGGGTCTGCTGTTTCCGCTTCTATTTGTAACGTTCCACGTTCTGTCGAGTCCCTTGCAGCAGCATTACCGCCCTCGCTTCGTTCTTCTCCTCCAAAACTGTTCTGCACTCTTCGTCGAACCATTCGTTCTGTCGATTCCGTTCCATGTACCCGATGGTGCTCTCGGCTGCGTCGTTGATGGCTGCTTTCACTGTACTCCAGCAGTCCTCTAGAGGGGCCTCATCGAGCTCGCCCTCGTCTGGCAACGCGGCTTCGAAATTCTGCGCGTATGCTGAGGCGACATCCGGTTGCTTCAGTCGCTCTAGGTTGTACCGTGGCGGTCGCCGGTACCGTACATTGTTGATGACGGAGAGTTTTGGGCGCAGTTTGACCATCACCAGATAGTGGTCGGAGTCGATGTTGGCGCCACGATAGGTCCTGACGTCGATAATGTCGGAGAAGTGCCGTCCGTCAATCAGAACGTGGTCGATTTGAGATTCCGTCTGCTGTGGTGATCTCCAGGTGTAACGATAAGGGAGGCTGTGTTGGAAAAAGGTGCTACGTATGGCCATATTTTTGGAGGCGGCGAAATCAATGAGTCGTAGGCCGTTTTCGTTCGTTTGCTGGTGGGCGCTAAACTTACCAATCGTCGGTCTGAATTCCTCCTCCTGGCCTACTTGAGCGTTCAAATCTCCTATGATGATCTTGACGTCGTGGCTTGGGCAGCGGTCGTACTCGCGTTCGAGCTGCGCGTAAAATGCGTCCTTGTCATCATCAGTACTTCCGGAGTGTGGGCTGTGCACGTTTATTATGCTGAAGTTGAAGAATCGGCCCTTGATCCTCAACCTGCACATTCTTTCGTCGATCGGCCACCAACCGATCACGCGCCTCTGCATATCACCCATCACGATGAAAGCTGTTCCCAGCTCGCGTGTGTTGCCGCAGCTCTGGTAGATGGTATAATTACTAGCGTGGGACACAAAAAGACATTTTACTCCTGTACACTTTTTGAGTTCCATTTTGGCCCCATAGTAACTGTGCAAAATTTCAGCTCGATCGGAGAAACTATATTTTAGCGCCAGCCGTTTTAAGTTTTCATACGATTTACTTTGAGGAAAATCACTTTTTCAAAGAAAAATCGCCCCAGGTTGCCCCTTAACCCCTAAAAATATATCGATGAATGATTTCTGTTGGGAATTTTACGAGGAACAAACCCTCCGAAGAGCGCAAAGCGATCTAAGGCACGTGGAAAAAGTTATTGACTGAAAACCGAATGGCATGCAAACGCTGTTTAACACGTAAGGAATAACAATAAATAATAAAATCTCGTCATTTTATCGATCGGGTAAAGCTTATTAACTTTTTCCACGAATGTCGCATCGCTTTGTGGTCTTCGGAGGTCTGATTCCTCGTGAAGTTTTCTACAGAAATCATTCAACGGCTTATTTTTAGGGATCAATGGGTGAACTCAAGCGATTTTTCTTTGAAGAAGTAAATTTTCCCCATAGTAAATCGTATGAAAAACTAAGAATGGCTGGCGCTAAAATATAGTTTCTTCGATCGATTTGAAATTTTGCACAGTTGATATGGGACCAAAATGGAACTCAAAAAGTATACAGGAGTTGTAGTTTTTCCATTTTTTATGTTTTCCCATATAAACCGTGTACCAGGCTAATGATTACCTCTAAACGTTCGCACCATGGATCCTGTCCAACACACCTCCTGCAGCGCTACGATGCCGAACCCGCGGTCCTTCAGTAGATCGGCGAGTATGCGGGTGCTCCCAATGAAGTTGAGAGATCGGCAGTTCCACGTACCGAGTTTCCAACCCAAGTAACACAACATGTTCTATAGGAATTATTTCGACTCCAATATGACCAGTTACTGTGTTTTGTTTCATAACAATAAAACCGTTTTTCAGACAGATATATGACCGAAAAAGCGCAGAAGGTGGAGCTTCGGCAACATATTTGAGATGTTATAATCATGTTCTATATGAATCAAAGCATACTTAATAATGTTTCTTAGTATGTTTTACAATACATAATTCTGACAACTTTCAATAAACAAACTACACGTCTTCTTTTTTAATTGAGGATGAAAATTCAGTTTCTTTTCTAAAGCGTAATCAATGTTTGTTGCATAACCGTATTCAACTAAGTTTCAAAATGTCAAAAAAAAAAAAACTATTCAAGTGCAAAATATGGCTTGCGATATTATTTCAGCTAGACTATTTCAACTTTAAATTGGCTTTCTATGGCCAGAAATTGTGGGGCGAGTCATTTTTTCTGGTGAAATAGGCATTTGTACTTCGATAAATTTAATGCGCCTTATAAACACGTATCTTTGAAGGATAATAAAATAAAATAAATTAAAACCATCGTTTTACTTGAACTAATGTAACCTAAAGTGCTTTGTTTTCCTAAATACTATTTCTAATTCCTGCATAAAAATCATACATCATGGATAAAAATGGGATATTTGACTGGATATTTTATAAATATTAAAAGTTATAATTAAAAAATAAATGGCATACTTGGACACTGCATGCTAAAAGATTCGAGATATGACTAGAAATTAGCTTAATGCTTACGACTCTGGAAAATTTGTAAATGTAAATTGAGAACATTCTTTTGACAATGTCATACATATAGCCATCGCAATTTATATGGATGCGAATGAAGAAATTTTAAAGTGACAAACACATTGGCAGAGGAAGCTCTAAATAAATAACTGTGGGAATGCTCGTAGACTAACACTAAGCTGAGAAGCAGGCTTTGGTCCAGTGTTGACAACGTCAGACGAAGAAGAATATGTATTTCACATTTCTGGGTTGATTTTATAAACGAAAATTTGACAGGAGGTAGTGTCACTACCTCGTGTAAATCAATATCATCATCAACATTGTTGTCGGTTCGTAAATTGGGTATTTTTTCATAAAAAAAATGCGGTGAAAGTCGATAAGGATATCCATCTAGAAAAATGGAACACTACTAGTTTTTCAGGATAATAAAATTGATGTATGCCGTCGAGCCCATTGAAGTTTTATTAATTAATACACTCAAAATTGTAGAGCATTGGCACGGTAAAAGCTGGCAATGCGATTTAGACCTCTTGTAAGGTCCTTCAGCCTCTTGCCATGCTATTCCGACTCCTACCGCCACGTTGCACCGACCGGGTTACGAGCAACCTTAGGGAAGATGAGGTAACCAACCCCGGTGGGAACTGTAGTCGTATGCTGACAGGAACCGTGAGGGGGAGGGGGGTTTGCTTCGACAAACTTACTGGGTTCCTCCGGACAGTAAACCGGGGGGTTGGTGTTAGGCCCTGCGAGCCGGCCGTAAAAAAACAATGGCGACGATCACAGCGACGAAAAGGGACTTGTGACTGGAAGCTCGGTACGTGGAACTGCAGATCTCTCAACTTCATTGGGAGCACCCGCATACTAGCCTATGTACTGAGGGATTGCGGGTTTGGAATGGTTGCGCTGTAGGAGGTGTGTTGGATAGAATCTATGGTGCGAACGTTTAGAGGTAATCATACCATCTACCGAGAAGTGCAGAACGGTTTTGGAGAAGAATGCAGCGCGGGTGGTAACGCTGCAGCATGGAACCCGACAGAATGTGGAGCGATATAGATAGACGGAGGCAGCAGACTCGCCTCTTCCGGGAGAAAAAGCGCCTCCGATCTTCACGAAATCCGGATAATTTATCTGTTTTGCGGATGATATGGATATAATTGCTAGAACATTTGGAAAGTGCCGAACAGTATACCCGCCTGAAACGTGAAGCAGCCTAACTGATGGTAAATGCGGCGAAAACGAAGTGCATACTGGTAGGTAGGACTGAGAGAGACATGACAAGCCTTGGCAGCAATGTTACGATAGACGAGGATACTTTCGAGGTGGTAGAAGAACTCGTCTACCTCGGTTCCTGGCTAACGGCTGACAATAACGTGTACAGTAAATATATCTAGTATAATAATCCCCTCACTACATTTTTCAGTATAAGTTTTCATTAGTAACATTATGTATAGTTTTTATTCTTAATTTATTGCATATTGAACATCATATCGACATTTTTATGATCGGTAGTGTAACATAACCTAGTTAAAAATAATGATTTTAGTTTATGTATGCAAATGTATGCTTGCTTACTGAAAAAACATCAATATGACTTAATGTAAACAAACAAAACATATTATGTTTAACAAAAACTTCATCGAAAACAAGTATTGAAAGACAGACTGAAAATGTTACTCATATATGACTTATGAAACATACTGAACATGTCATCATGTTACACATGTTTGCATACATACTGCAGAAACCCTCAATATGACTTCATAAGAACAAATGAAACATATTATGTTTCGACAGAACTTAACCAAAACAAGTATTGGAAGTAAGACTGAAAATATTACTCTAATACGACTTATCAAACATATTGAGTCTGTTGAGCTTGTGACTATCATTTATTCTCTCGGGGTCAGAAGGACCCCTCGCTAAGCCCCTGGCCACTGGTCCAGCCGCGGTGTCCGTCTGGGGTGGGCATGACATGAGCCTCTTCTATCGACAGTCAATATTAGGGTCGTTTGAATGCAATCGGGTTCCTGAAAGAGATTGGTTAATTCCAGTGGACTTTCTTCCCTCTTGGTTATTTGGGCTATTGATAATACAAAATCATTTTAGGAAAACAAGCTAATAAAGAATTTAATTGAAAAAGGAAAGTAATATTCTAAATAATTGATAAAAGGCAATTTAGTTCAGAAAAATAGCTCAAAACAATATTTTATTTAAATTTTAAACTTTCGCAGGGTTTATTATAGACCACGTTTTACCGGATTTTATTTAGTGTGCATTTCAAACATAAATTCATACCTGCAATGGTAGTTCATTGACAACTAACACACACAATCGTTGCGGCCGATCGATGATCACATGTTGGTCGACATACAGGATTCCAGCTACAGGGGCGGTCTTGAAGCGGCGGCGGCGACGGCGGCGGCGGCGGTGGTGACGACGGCGGCTACGAGGGGCTTGATTTCTGGCAGGCGGGCAACGGGAGCTTGTCTTCACTTATCACTGCCGCAAAAGGGGGTACTCCGATTTTACACGTGACACTAAGGCCGAAATTTGACGGTTGGCCTGGGTTCCGTTTGTCCAGGGAGTGGTACCTTTTCGCGCGCGCACTATTTTCTATGGTCCAATCCGAGCAAGAAACCCCTGAGTTGGTGGTAACAGTCTTGACGTAACACCACAGGCAATGTGCTTTCCATAGTCCGTTCACTTAGCACTATTGACACCACCAACTCGGACCATCATTCGTTTTCACTGCATACATCTATCTATTGTTCGCACCACTCTTGCTCGGATTCTTTTTTTGGTACGTTAACGACCTAGCTGGCTTAACTCGATCAGAAATTAACGTTTTTGGATTGCTTTGTTCACTACGGGGTCTTCACTTCTTCTGATCGTTCGTGGTGCAGCCATGCATAGGCCCGTACACTACAGTAGCTTTAAGTGATTTTAATTTGTTGTGGTGTTATAGCTGTTAAGAATTTTATAATCACTTTTGATTTAACTTTTAATGTAGTTTGTAATTTTTATAGCTTTTAACGTTAGCTTTTCACAAACTTCACGGAACTGCGAACCGCGTGGGGACGTGCAAATTCGCGAGTGTCACTACCTTTCTTCACTCCTCTGGACCGGTACAAAAACTAAGAGAGCGACCCTATTTCCGTGTGCCCCTTTTATACCATCCCGATTTCCAATAAAATTTAGCCCATCGCCTTCCACTTCAGGATTCCGGTGAACAATCGTTGCGTTTCTTGTTGCGTTTGATTTTAGTACAAATGAGGGGTTTCGGTTGGTGTTGATTTTATTTCAAATTCACATTTGTATTTCTTTTATCATTCAATAATTTATCTAGATTGCATGCATAATCTGTACATGTATTAACCCTAAGTGCTTGTTTTCCAAATATATGTTTATTTTACATAGAAGTAGTTTAAGTATCAATAGCTTTAATGTAGTTTTTCTTAAGAATGAAAATATAGATAATCAATATAAATAATGTTGTAAATAAATAGTAACTTGTAAATAGATATTCTTGTAAATAAATAACTATGTAAACTTCAAACACCAACCAGGGAATAAACAAACAATTTATTTTAATAAATATACAAATATAAAAATTGGGACACATACTCCATCTTTTATTTAATTCAATTGTTTATTTACACCCTTAAGCTACCATACATGAAATAAATGTGCTTCAAACATATAAATACGGAACATAAACATTTACTTTATGTATAGACATTTATAAAAATATTAGTATTAGAATACAACTATTTACATATTTTTACATTTTTCTTGTTGGTCTGAACTAAATTGGCCCAAGAACCAAGGGGCTTGCTTGTAACCCTAAAATGGTGGGTTACAAGCTGTAGAGGACATATCCTATAGCTCGTTCGTTATGTGAGTTGTCGATTTCGTGTCAATTTTTGTGAAAATGTGCTTCTACGTCGTACAAACTCGGAAAACAAGGAAATTAAAACCGATTTTAGTGCCGTCAAAATGGGCGAAAAACAATGTAGTGTATTGGCCCCCGAACAATTGAATAACGCTGGCGAAAAACAAAGATTCATTACCGGATGCAACAACCTGGAAGCAGCAGAAATGCAAAGTAGTTGGCAAAGCGACTACTTTCGATGGTTAAGAATAGTAGTAAATCCGTTACTTTTATTGCATGGTAACTTCAGGATTATTGACATTTGTTACTTTTTGGGGTTGACCAAGTTTTTCCCTGACATACAATTTTTGCTTTCATATTATAGAAGCATACACGACGGTTCCCTACCGAGAATATGTTTGATGAACATATTAGGACAAATATAAAACTTAATCAGACTTGTCATATTGCGACAAAATAAACGTTATTAGAACATATCCAACAAAATTGATAACAACATGTCAAGTTTGTTTGAAAAGACAAAATATTTACTCAAATACGACTTTTTAATAAGAGATCATTAAAGACTAGTTTTTGGAATCATGAATATGACTTATACACGACAACATTTGTTTTGAAAAACTTTGAAACAACTGATATAGGACAAAATTATTAGTTTAAGACTTCTGATTATGTTTTCGGTGTTACTTGGGAATCGCAAGTCCTTTTTGTTCGCTGGGGTCGTTGCCGTTGGTCTCGGTTCGTATTATTCTGTTGCTGATTTTCCGTTACAATGGTTTTTTTTACGGCTGGCTCGTAGGGCCTGACACCAACCCCCTACTTTCCGGAGGACCATATTGCACAGTTGAGCTTAGAGTCCTTCCCTGGCACTCGGACGTAGATCAGCCGCCCCTAACATGGGGATCAGACGCTGTTGTGAGCCGCTCCTCCTGGAGAACAGACGCTCAGGTTTGCCGAAGCAAACCCCCCCCCTTCCCTGTCAGCCTACGACCAAAGTTCCCACCGGGGTTGGTTACCCGATCTTCCCTAAGGTTGCTCATAGTTTCCGGCCGGCACCACGAGGAGGCAGGGTAGGAGTTGCTGGGCAGAGGCTAGTGGATCACAATGGGATCTGAATTGCGCAGCATACCCAGTAGTGTGGGTCATCGGAACCGTTTTCTCAGATCAAAGCTTTTTTGGTTCCGTTTCGGGTCCTGAGTATCTGTGCAAAATTTGAGCACGATCGGTTGCGTCTACACTTTGCGCATTGCAATTGAAATTTGTATGGGATTTTGTATGGGAAAACATACTTTTTTGCATTTTTGTCATAAGTTGAAAAAGTTTGTCTGAAACTTTTTAACCGATACTGTAAAATGATAGCCTAGGATGTTCTGAAAAACTTTGTTGAAGACCACAATGCGATCCGATGCTTGTAAAAATGGTTATAATCAACGAACCGCATGCATGTGTTTATGTTTTGACATGTAAAGGAATAACAATAGCAACAAAATCATGCTGTTTCGCCAAGCAATGTCAACGCTATAACTTTTTTCATACGCATCAGATCACTTCGCGGTCTTCGACAAAGTTTTTCAGGACACCCCACACGGTTTTAGAAATATTCGAGCTTGTTATGAGAGAAATGCAAAAAAGTGTGTTTGCCCATGTAAAACCCCATATAAACTTCAAACAAGATGCGCAAAACGTAGACATTAACGATCGTGCCTAAATTTTGCACACTTATTTGGGTCCTGAAATGGGATCAAAAAAGCTTTGATCTGGTGGGATACCATTAATTTTTTCCTTTTTTCATATAAACGATGACCCACTCTACCAGCCTTTACCGTGGCTCATGGATATATGAACAAAAAACAATTTATAAAAATTCAGGGTCGCCTTTTTTCCCGGAAAACTTAGGTGGATTTTTTTTGGTTTCCCCTGACACTATTTGCTTTGAAAAATCATAACTCAAGAACGAAACATCACAGAAACAGTTTTTTTTTAATTAAAACAAGTTTTCTCAGAAATCACAAAAAAAAGAACTAAAAAAAGTTTTCCACAAAATTTTCCACAGTTGAGAAAATTTGTAAAGAGAGCCGGAAAAACTGTGCCCGAACTCGTGGAAGAATTCAAAAAAAATATATTTTTGCAAAGGTTATTTTATAAGCTCTAATTGCTGAAATTTTTGGAATACATTTTTTTTCGTTTTTGAGTTATGGCCAATTTTGTGAAAAAAATTCAAATGTGCCATATAAGCCTTTTCTTTGAAAAACCATAACTCAAAGATGATACTCCGCTATGGTTCATGTCCGAAATAATGTGAAACTATTGAGAACGTGAGCTACAGGTCCTAAGCCCTGGTAAAGGATGAAGGTTGCGATGGCTGTTATTCATGGCCATCGTGTAACGCAAAAGTGGATAAACCCCAATGCCAAGGTGTCATGCGACCCGTGCCGAGGGCTGAATGGTTGAGGGGGTTCTAAACATGCTCGCCTGCGAACGGAGCCTGGGGTGCACCAGGGCGAACACCCCAGTAAGCAGCCCTTACTGCACTACGGCGGGGCACTGGTGCAGCGGACATTTATTTCCCTAGCTACTCGTGGGACCAAAAATGAGTACAAATTCTACAAACAACCTTCAAGGTGACGACTGTCTCTCTCAGTCGTGTGAGGGTGATGTGGGGAATACTCTGACTCAGCTTGGCCTCAGCTTGTTGCATAAGATGATAAAGTGGAGGCCGAATGCGTGCATGTCTCCATTTAGGTGCATGTAAAATGTACGCATATCGCCTCCACTTTACCATCTTATACAACACCTTATACGGACACTGGTTGACTGGGCAGCTAGTCAGTAGTTCGCAGGGGAAGATGGAAATATCCTGCTCCTCAACGCCTATCTCCCGGAGCAACACATGTTTCGACAAAGCTGATCCAGATCTACAACCCCCCTCATCGACCGACTCCAACCTGCTGGACATGGAAGATAACGAAGATGATGGTATAAGGATCGTCATCAACCCCCAAGAATCTTTAGCAAGTAGCAAAGGATCTGAAGATAACAAGGGTTCTACGGAAGCCAAGGGGGCTCCGAGCAAGTAAATCCTCACACTCACACGCTCGCAGAGGAAGCAGCTTAGAAGGGAGAAGGGAAAAGATCGGAATGAGGCCTTGTCCATAATCCTGAATAAGGAGAGCGAGCCCACTTCCTCAAAACGCTCGAGAAACGACCTAGACAAATCCGCCACAGAGGATCCCAAACAAAAAAGGGTGAAGCACCATCTGGATCCGAGAGAGCGCGCCTAACAGCCCTCAAACCGCGCGCCTCAGAAAAACGTGCCTGGACAACAAAACCCACCCATGAGGAAAACAGGTGGTATCAGCTACAGTGATATGGCCAAAAGCGTGAAGGTCGGGATAATACCCAAAAACTTTCCCACCGTCCAACTCACTACAGCCCAGCTAGACCTTCTACAAGAAGCACTCCTGCTCAGAGTAGTTGAACAGCGAAACGAGCCAATAAAACCCAAATTCAACAACCTCATCTACAAGTCCGGTTGCATGGTTCTAATCTGTAAGGATCAAGAGACTGCTGAGTGGTTGAAGAGAATATCCCCATCCATGAAACCCTGGGAAGGTGCAGAGCTGATGGCAATGGGCGAAGTGGCGATTCCACGTCCAGAGATGATCCGAGCATTCTTCCCACAAAGCTCCACCTATGACGACGACCGAGTAAAGGCTCTCATAGAAAGTCAAAATGACATCACAACAACTAATTGGCGTATTGTGAAACGATCCATTCTGAAAGACATTCATGTCGAATGGATCTTCACAGTACAGGGGGCGTCGATGGAAAAGTTGAAGAAGTCCAAATACACCCTCAACTACCGATTTGGTGAAATCCAACTAAGGAAGATTACAGATCAACCGACTGCCAATACCGCCAACCCGGCTGGAAGGCCGATCCAAGAGCTCTGTGGAAGCCTCCGGTTCGGGCGAGGTTAGTAAATTCTCACCCCAAAAGCACCATAAAGGCTAGTCAGTCCGCCTCTAAAGGAAAAGCTCGAAGCTTACATGCGACTCCCTGCTCTAGTGGTACCAAACCAAAGGTATCTACACAGGGCAAAGGGGGTGCAAAAAGTGACAGTTTGACCACAGAGGCGAAACTGGTGGGCCAGGTTGCTACAGGGAAGAGAAACAACCCAAACTGTAACATCAAACGACATCCTGATGATCCGCAACATCCAAAGCCGGACAGTCGTCGTCCGGAAAAAAAAGCGGGAACCCCGGAAATGGCGACTAAAGTTCTGCAAGTGAACCTCCACCATGCTGAGAGCGCCACGGGTGTGCTCTATCGGAGGTTCACCAAAGAGAATTTAACCGTGGCCCTCATTCAAGAGCCATGGGTCAATAAATCCAGAATACTAGGTATTCCACAACACTCATGTAAGTTGGTATATGATGACAGCCAGCTTTCTCCTAGAGCGGATATTTTATTACATAACAACTGTAAATACTTTCCAATTTCAGAATTCACAAAAAGGGACATCGTAGCGGTCAGGATGGAGGTACCTTCCGCTAGAGCAGTGATCTCCAAAGTGGGCGAAATCGCCCCCTAGGGGGCGAAAATCATACCAAAGGGGGCGAAAATTTGAAAAACCAAAATTGGGGGGCGATTTTTCAAATGATTGGAAAATATAAATAGTATATTAAAACACGAGTCCAGAATGTTAACTGAATAATGAAACCCTCTGACATTTTTAGATGTTTTGTTTCTGGGATTATTGAAATAATGCTTTTTCCAATCATACTTAGAATTCGACTTAATTTTACAGAATTTTTGGTATTCATGTGGACTCTTTTTTGCCAAAATTCCTAGAAAACAAGTAAAGTGAGAGTAGTGAGACCAAAGCAAATCCTATGGTTTCTGGAAATCTAACAAACATACATAAAAAAACTTGACTTAACTTTCTTGAATTAACGAGAAAGTTTTATTTTTAATTCATTGGTAGATGTCTTCATGAAATCTTCAACCAAAAACATAAAGTTTCAGACGAATTACAGAACACTTTTCGGGTGAAGTTCGTCATAATGCTTTGAAAATATTTCAAAGAAACTTCCTGGATGAATTCCAAACTTTGCATTACTAAGAGTAAGTTTGAAAACTTTCCAGAAATTCATTGTTAAATTCCCTCAAAACTGCTGCAAATGACTGCTGCATGTCGACTTATTTGATAATATAATTAAAACATAGGAAGTACTCCATTCCATACGAAGCTTGTCAGTTTGGATCACAAGCTTTTCTTTACTGAGAAAAGCTGACTAGATTTGCAAACACCCCAATATATTTCTGAGTTATGCTTTTTGCATGAAAGATATTTTTATCAAACAATTGAAACAATGTTTGAAATTGACATCGGGGTTGAAGACCTTTCTTTTTAGAATACTGGTAGAACATCTCGTTAAAGATATCGAATGATCATAAGTGTTCACAGATCGTTCTATTTTGTTTAATGAACAACCGTTCAAGAATGATGCTGGGTCATTAGGCCGAAGGTCATTAGGCCGAATGGACATTAGGCTGAATTGTCATCAGGACGAATTGATATTTAGCAGTTATCTGGAAACAGATGAGTTGTTGTCATCTTCTTCAACTATTATTGTAAAAAACTATTTTAACAATAATACAAGAAAGAACAGCCTATGTTACAAAGAAGGAAAAGTTCATACAAATGGAAAATGGTCATTGGAAAAGGAAGCTCTTAGTTAATAACAGTGGTAGTGCTCATAGAACACTAAGCTGAAAAGCATACTGTGTCTCAGTGGGGACGTAACGGCAAAAAGAAGACCCAATGACTATTTGGCCTAATGGCTTTCGGCCGAATGGTCTGAGACCTTCAAAAATATAGCACAAACATCATTTCAAAACTTATGAAAGAACGATCAATAGGGTTCAAAATAGTTTATTCAAATGCAAAAAAATCGATGCGTTTACAAAACCATGCAATGAAAATCAGAGCGATACTATTTTAGATAAATACATTACTGCCACTACTGGTTTTGCCACAGTATAGCGTCAAATAATGGGCTTTTAATGTTGAAGGATTCGTCATTCAAATAATCGTCATCATTGAAAATACGAAAGCAGTTTTCTCGCTCGAAAAGCAAATGTTTGTATCCACAATTCAGTGAATAAATTTTTACTACGGAGATTTCATTTTTGAACAAGAAAACTGCTTTCAATGAATCAGTGACAAGCAGGGCGTGGAGGCTGAAACATGCCGCATTTCGTCGTTCCCGCGTTTTTGCGTTTTTCTTTGTGTTTTTTAGTTCGTACTTGAGTGGAATGCTGATGGAAGAGTGAACGGTCGTCGGTCGTCAGTGACAAGCAGGGCGCGGAGGCTGAAACTTGCCGCATTTCGTCGTTCCCGCGTTTTCGTATTTTTCTTTGTGTTTTTTGTTCGCACTTGTGTAAACGATCGACGATGGCTCGGTGGCAAGAGACCACATTGCCCGCATCGTGTTCGTCGTTATTCCGAGTTCGGAAATGCTAGTATTCAAGAGATTGTTTTTCAGTGCGTCGGGTATTCTCGCTTATGTATTTTTTTCGGATTCTTCGATGGACGATCGGAGAATCAACGAGCGGTGTGAACGAGTGCACATTTAATAGAGTTGGACCGTTTGCATGCTGAGACCAAAGCCAAACATAGAAAACCAGATGGTCAGGATTACCCGGTGAGTTCGTTCCTTATTACTTTTTATATTTGAACATGACATATATGGGGATTTCGGAGGGGTAGCCTAAGGAAGTTAAATGAACTGGTTTCCGGGCAAATGTTCGTGGGGTGGCCAGACTTTGTCACGAGATAACAATTATCATGTTGTTTTCCGAAGGTCTCCAGTGAATTTAGCTTACCCTGCTACAACAAACCATCAGGTAGATCATTCCGTTCCGGTATGACTCTGCAGCCATAGGTAATCCTTGCGCTGATGGTGGGTACACAATCATCATCATCATCATCAAGAAAACTGCTTTCAATGAATATGTCAATACTGAATCCTTCGGGCTTCAGCTAAGCACAGTATTGCTTTTTTCATTAAACATTTTCTTTGCCCCGCTGAGTTATATGACGTTTTCTTCCATCGAAAGCTTACGCGATACAGCAAATCGCTATATTTCACACTAACACAGTAAAAAATCTGTCAACAATAACAAAATACACATGCATTTGCAGCGAAATGCTCTATTTGCATGACAACAATCCACTCCCACAGTTAACGGATGACCGCCGTCAAATATCAGGATTGCCAACTGTCCGGCGAATACTGTTAAATCTCTTTGTCGCCGAATCTGACGCTGGGTCTTCGGCGCAGAAACCCAAAGGTGGGAATAAAATTTTGGGGTTTGCGCGCAATATCAGCCTTGTATTATAGAAACATTAATATCCCATATTAATAGGGGGACGAAAATATTTTCCCCAAGCTCCAAGGAGGCGATTCCTCAAACAAGTTTGGGAAACACTGCGCTAGAGGGAGTAGAGAGATATTGGTGGTCTCGGCATACTTCCCAGGTGACGTGGACGAAATCCCTCCTCCATTCGTCAGGTAGTTTTGGAATTGACTCTATGTAGTCGGTCTATCTCTGATAATATAAAAAAACTGGCATGTTCCTGAAGAAATATCAATGTCAGACCATAAACACATCATCTTCAAATGGGAAGGGGATCTAACGATAGAAAAAAAATGTAAAAAGATCCTAAGAAAACTGATTGGGAATCCTACTCAGCTATCCTGCAATCCAAAGAGTACATCATAGAAAGTCACATCAAGTCCACAACACAATTGGAAGCTACGTCCAAACCCATTGAAATCAAAATCCTTAACGCCAGAGCTGTCCAACTAAACCAACTAGTTCGAGTAGAGACGTTCCATGGTGGAATAAAACTCTTGAGAAGCTTAGAAAAACTGCGCGTAGGGAATTCAACCGTGCCAAGCGAACCGGCGATTGGAGCCTATACAGGAAGGCCCTGACGAACTACAACAAAGAAATAAGGTCAGCCAAACGGAAATCGTGGATTCTAATGTGTGAAAGCATAGAGAATACACCCGTAGTGGCCAGACTCCAAAAAATTCTTTCAAAAGACCCCTCCAATGGTGTGAGTAGCCTCCGAAAGACGGATGGTTCGCTCACTGTAGAGCCTATACCCGAGCAAAGGCGGATAACAAAGTGATATCACTTCGATAATAAACTGTGTTATCGGTGTTATCATTTTGATATTGTTGTTATCATCTTTTCCAATTGATGATAACCAGTTGATAATTTAGTTATCGATAATTTTGATCTATCGCGATAACATAAAAATACTAAATGATAACCAAATATGTTATCAGTTTCTAAACGCATATTTAGAAGCTTTCCCAAAACTGAGAGCCTGATGTTCATCAATCTAAAAATAGCTTCCTCTTTCTACCTTCTATGCGACTGTAGTACGAAAGCGTAGCTTTCAATTACTCTCACTCTCACTAAGTCTTGTTGGTATAGGGGCTATCGGCTGCGACCGGCAATCACTCGATCAGGGTTCGAGACCAGCTAGGTGCAACAGTTGAAAACATGAGTCGTGAGTTAAAAAAAACTTTTTTCAATAGCTGACGATGTCGGAAAAGTAGATATTTACTATTTTTGTCGATAAAATAGCACTGAATGATAACTAATTGATAACAAAACCTGTTATCAATCAGATGTATATGTTCATGTTGATAACTAAATGCAATGTTGAACAAAATATTGTATAACACAAGTAGTTATCAACTTGCACTCAATGATAACTTAACTTCTTATCATGTTGGTATTCGAGAAGTAAATTTGTGTTATCATTTTTGTTATGTTGGCTCTTAATTCAGTCTAAATGATAACAAACTCAATTATCAAACGAATGATAACCAGGTAACAGAACTTGTTACCATTTTGTTATTCGCCTTTGCTCGGGTAGCGATACACTGAGCGAATTGTTAGATATCCACTTCCCTGATTCAATCATTGAGTCGAGCATCGGCGACTAAGGCACTGGAATTGCTGTCTCAGATCCACAAGAGATTCAATCATGGGTTTCTGGATCTAAAAAAGACGCAATAAAGGTTGCAAAGGAAGCTTTCACTCGGGCCAGGGTTGAGAGGGCTGTGAGATCTTTCGAGCCATTTATGTCTCCTGGCATGGATGGAATATTCCCAGCGTTGATCCAAAAAGAGGATAAAGCACTGGTTCTACCCTAGGTTGAGATTTTTAGGGCGTGTCTGATTTTGGGGCATATACCTAACGATTGGCGAACGGGCTGTCTTCATTCCGAAGGCAGGAAAGAGAGATAAAACCAACCCCAAAACTTTCGGGCCGATAAATTTATCCTCTGTAATGCTCAAAATTATGGAAAAGGTACTATGCGAGTACATAAATCACAAATTAATGAAAGCAATGCCTTTGTCAAAAAACCAATCCGCTTATCAAAGTGGAGAATCTACGATCTCGGCACTACATACGGTAGTTCAAAAGATCGAAAAACACTTAATGCAAAAGAAATTGCTCTTGTAGCATTTCTTGATATTGAGGGCACATTCGATAACGCTTCTTATTCGTCTTTCAGCGGTTTTCAGATCGTGCACCGCGGTGCACTTGGTGCACCGCGAAGCCTTGCCAAGTGCACCGCGAAAACATGCCACGAATATAAAAATTGTATCTCAAATATCAAATTTAGGAAACGTAACATCTTAACGGCAAGCCGATTATTGTGTAATAAAATCCATAATAAATTTCAAGAAAAAAAAAATACCAATAAATCGTTTACGGTATGATGGAACGTGTTTTCAAGAGCTTCACTAAGAATGTTAGGAGCTAGTAGTTTTGAGAATATGAAAAGGGATTTTCAATTATCTGTGAAGTTTAAATCTTTGAAGTTTACCACAAATCTTAAAGACAGTTGACAATTTTTCTAGAATTTTTCCTAAGATATATCAAGAGAACAGCAAAAAAAAAACATACCTGTTATCCGCCAGTGATCAACACTGGGCTTCGTCCAGGGTCTCATCAGAAATCCACTTGTAGTTCACTCATAATCAGACACAAATTTCACCATAAACCAGACCATGGCCATGGTACCGGTAAGGAGCTGTTCATAAACCACGTAGGACAAAATTTGACCATCTCAGACCCCTCCTCTCCCCCTCGTAGACTTTTGTTTATACAAAAATTTGGAAATTTGTATGGAGCGTAGACTTTGGCCAGACCCCTCCCCCTCCTCTCAAAAAGTCTACGTGGTTTATAAACGATCCCAAATAATTTTATCCAAAATTGTCTTAGAATTAAATTGTCAAAAACCTTTTCACGTTCTCGCGTCAGAAAACACATGAACATTTTTAACAAATTAAAAATTTCATCTTTTTACATTTTTGACCAAGTGCATCGCGTGGCAGTTTGTTTCCGAAAAGTGCACCGCGTGACAAAAGGTCAGAAAACCCCTAATTGTTTAATTAATATTTTTACAAAGAGATTTGAAAGGAAGACTCCACAAATCGTTCCAATGCAAACTTGAGAACTGACGAATTATAAGATCCAATCTGAACAAGTCAAATTCTGATTTTGACCATCCCGGTTCTCACAGTACATTCGGATCAGTCTCGGCTCGTTTTGGCATGGATTCGGTTGTTTACCTTTTTTGAGCAACCACCGAACCAAAACATTCACTTTCAATCGATCTGGAGCGGGAGGATGGTGGAGTCCGAAAAAAGAAGAAAAATACACTCGGAAGAACCCCAACTAATTACACTCACCTTCGTACTCTTTCGCCAGCTTCGCATTGAAGGCTTGCGGATCGTTCTCCATTATGGTGTCTTGTCGATTGCTTCCGATTTTTGCTTCCGCTCTGTTTTTATGAATTTGAATTGTTTTTTGTTTATGTGTTCGACGAGCAAAGAATTGATCGATGAGATTTGCGTCTCTTGTTTCACCGTATGATCGCCACCGGCTTTTCTTCTTTTTTTCTTAGCTGGGTTGTTTCGACAACAACAGCTATCACACGCGCCCCTAAGTGCCCCGAATTGTTCCGGCGAACGGGGGAGGCTCACACATCAGCTGCTCTGCTAGAGGAAAACAAGCCGTCGGTCGGTTGTTATTTTCCCGAAATCGACTCGAATTCTATAAATAGGGGCCCCCACGAAAGTCCACTTGATCGTTGTTGATCTTCGCTTGTACTGACTGACCGCGATTCTCCACAACATTCGCGATTCGCGCGTCCGATGGGCCTTGATCAGCTACGGCGACGTCTAATTACCGTCCTGCCCAGCGGTTCCACTTTCCATAGAATGGTCTATTGTCTGCCACAGGATGCTTCTCTATAACTAGGCCAACACAACACTCACTCGGATCGGATCGAATCGTTCTAATTCCACCTTCCTTGTCTAGAGAGATCACGCGAATCCGATTAGCACGCCGCTCACAAATCACTTTCTTCGATGGAATGCCTTATTATCTTGTCACACCGCAGCAGTTCGGGACTGCCTCAACAAGTCAGCAAGTCTCGTCGACGTCGAGTCGAGTCGAGCGATTCTAGCCGATCAAACGCGTCCAAGCTTCAAACGTAATAAATAGCAGATCTTGAGTGGTGATCTGAACTGAGTCGTTGATCGTCTGGTGCAAGACTGAGCAAAACGAACGCCCGTCGGCCGTCTAGATACTAAGAACCGCGGCGGCGGCGAGGCGTGGATACTAGAAGTGACGATCCACGCGAGCCGCATCATTGCCATCATCGTCATCAGCGTAACCGGGCGCGCTCGCGCGCGTTTCAATCATCGAGCGTGGTTTTGCGCACGCGGTGGCCTCTCTCGCGCGTATCAATCGAAAGCACGTGCTTCGTCGCTCTCACGGCTTTGAATTCGAGCGATCAACATTCTCCCGTTTATGAACGGGCCGGCAAACGGATGAACGTTTGTTTTGATATTTTTACGATTCGCTAGCAGGAAGGATTAGTTATGATACTGAAAACATTATCAAATCATGTGATGAAGCGCATAAACAAGCAATGGCGATGTTTGTAAGAGAAACAGGAAAACAGAACACACCAATGCAGGGTGAATCGGAATATTCATCACTGCTCGGTGGATAGATCATTAGATCATTCAATGAGCTTTGAATACAAACGATGGATATGTTGCGCGACATTCTGAATGAACACGTTACAACTACTAGGGTCTATGGGTTTAATATGCACCTTAGTTACAAAATGCTGTATGTTTAGATATTCTCCCCTTGGGTATTTAAAATGGAAGATTTCCAAGAACCCAAAAGAGGGAGTTTTGTGCATACATTAAGTCAAGATTTCAATTAGGAAACTTAGCTTGCGAGAACACAGCTTGCTCCTGGAAGTGTGGTGTGAGGCCAAAAGGGGTTCCAAAAAGTTCCCAGAGAGCCCAAAAAAGGGGAGTCCTAGGGCCTCCAGGGGCGTTTCAGTGGTTGTTTCTTCAGGGGATGTCAATAATCTTGTAAGGGCGTTCCGACAGGTTTCGTTGGCGTTTCATTGGGATTGCGGGGATTTCAGGGACGTTTCAATGGGATTTTTTCAGAAGGGAGGAGACCTCAACAGCCTTTAGAGGGCGTTACCAGAGGTCTCGAAGGCGTTTCAACGCAGTTTGGAGGCATTTGGGAGAGGTTCAGTTGGGTTTCAGGAATGTCCATTTATTTATTTATGTAGATAAACATCAACATGCACTTGTTGCCCAAATGATGTGACTTAAAAGTAATTTACATCTGCATATTTTAATCATCATAGAGTAATAAGCCTGCTAGGCATACAATAATGTAAAAAATAATAACACATTACACGGAACCAGAAATCAACCCAAATATAAGTTCCTTTCACTCATATCGGCTCTTCCGTGCGAGAACCCAAATTTGGCTATACCGCGTTAAGGCGAAACTGGAAGCATTTCCTCACTTTTTGGTTTTTGATTTTTTACTAAATAACTAAGCAATATTTTCAAAATCGGTTTTCGTGCACATGTAGAGTATGGATCAGGGTATCTTCTGATTTTTTTTGTAGTGGAAAATGTTTTTCGTTTTTGCAGAAACCATTTTTGAACAAAATTTCACAAAAAAATGGATTCTGCGAAAATGGAAAACATTTTCCACCTCAAAAAAATTCAGAAGATACCTTGATCCATACTCTACATGTGCACGAAAACCGATTTTGAAAATATTGCTTCGTTATTAAATAAAAAATCAAAAACCGAAAAAATGAGAAAATGCTTCCAGTTTTGCCTTAAAGCTCTGAGTGGGTAGTTTCCGTTTGATCCCGGCAGAAAATTGTAACCCATCGCAAAGTTCTTTCTACCTAGCGTCGACTTTCGAAGTACCCTAGTGGGTTGAAATAAACCCACTTTTGAGGAAACGGCAAAAAAAAACAAATTTGGCTTCTCGTACGGACATTATCGGCTAGGTAGCTGCTTCTCGCTTTGATTTTGACAACATTGCGAGCGGGAGAGCGAGAAAACAACCCACTAGCAGTTACAAGTAGGGTAAAAAGTTCAAGCGGTTTACTTAATAATTATTTTGCGTTCTTTTAACGTATTTTTAGGTAATCCATTTTTTCCATGTACTAAATGTCAGAATCAGAATCAACTTTCAATAGATATCGATCAACTCAAACGAACAAACAAATTCAATGAGAGGTAAATTTTGAATCTTTTTTTTTCTTATAACCGCAACGGTGTCCAAGTTGTGCTACCAAACTCAATATTGTCAGATTTCTTGAAACGTAAACACCGCGCGGTCGTTGAAATGTTTCAAAAGGTGCTTTGCACAAAAGTTCACGCAGTCTATCGTTTTCAAAAGGAACAGCCGCACCACCGCAATGTTATTTCCCATAAGGATGAAGTAAACACACACCGACAGGAAGACCCTACGGAACCGTGCTAGAGAACCGTGCTGCGAATATTCCTGAAGGTGGAAACGAAGAAGAGCAATGGAACGTCATCAAGAACGCCTTCATCGCCACCGGCGAGAATAATTTGCGTAAGCTACGCACCCGAAGAAAGCAATGGATCACAGATGATACCTGCAGGAAGATAGAGGAGCGAAGGAACGCCGAAGCCGCGATAGAGCGAGCGAAAACACGAGGAGCCAACGCAGTAGCCCGTCAGCGCTATTCGGCTCTCGAGAAGGCAGTGAAACGCTCATATAGACAGGACAAAAGAGCGTGTGCAAACTCTCTAGCCGACGATCGCGAGAAAGCCGGAAACACAGGCGACATCCATCTCCTCTACGATGTCTCACGTGCGTCGCCTTAGTGGGACCAAGATGAATGCTACGATGCCCGTGAACACTAGCGTGCACAGGGGGGGGGGCAAGGGGGGGCACTTGCCCCCCCTTCTATAAAAAAATCCATGCACCATTTTTGCAATTCTTCAACCTTGGATCTTACCACGCAATGTTGAGAATCACTGAGCTATGGTGCACCATTGACACATACAATTTCTTAGTATCTCATGCACAACCATGATGTTCTCAGAATCATCTAGGCTAAACTCACGCACCATCTTCTAACTAATCAGTGATGTCAGCACCACATTTGAAAAACATGCACCATTTTGGCATTTCGTATTTCAAAACTGTATTCCATGTACCTGAACCATGGTGACTTCGGCACCACATTGAATTCTAAGCACCATTTTTGCAATTCGTGCACCTAGCCATACAAAATAACGAGTATCACTGAATAACAGTGACGACTAATACAGCACACTAACATCATGCACCTTCTTCAAAGCTTTCAATGCACCATCATGATGTCCACAGAATGATCTAGGTATCCACGCATTATGATAATCGCATGAAATGTCTTTTTATCAATTAAATAACTAATACCTCATACTGATATGCACCATCATGAAATTTCATGCACCATCACAGCTCTACGAGCACCATTTCAGCGTTTATCATATCACTGAGCCGTGAGTATCACTTAAATTAATTTTTTTTGTATGCTATGCACCATTTTTGAAATTCGTGCACCTAACCATAAGCTCTGAAAAACGGTGACAACTAATGCATCATCTAGTATCATGCACCTTCTTCAAAGTTTTCCAGCCACCATTTTAGCATTCACTATATCATCTTGGCATCTTATGCACTCTTATGATGTGGTTCACAAGTTAATTTGATGCACCATTTTGGCATTTCGCATTCAAAATAGCATTCCTTGTACCTGGACTATGTTGATTTCTGTGCCGCATTGAGTTTCCTGCACCATTTTTGCAATTCGTGCACCTACATATGGAATTTGTTGAGTATAACTGAATCATGGTAAAACTAATGCACCATACAGACATCATGTAGCTCCTTTGCATTCCATGTACCACCATGATGATCACATAAATATCTAAGCACCATCTCACGCGTCATCTCAGCATTTAATTCACATTTGAATTTCATAAGCGCCATTTTGCCATATCGTACACCCAATTGTATTCCATGTACCTGATCCATGTTGACTTCCGTACCACATTAAATTCTATGCATCGTTTTTGCAATTTTTAATTTTGGATCTAACCACCCAATGTTGAGAATCACTGAATCATGGTGGCAACAAATGCATCCCTGCTCCATACAATTTCTTAGTATCTCATGCACAACCATGATGTTCTCAGAATCATTTTTAGGCTAATCTCACGCACCATCTTTTAACTAATCAGTGATGTCAGCACCATATTCGAATAACATGCACCATTTTGGCATTTCGTATTCCAAAACTGTAATCCATGTACGTGATCCATGGTGACTTCGGCACCACATTGAATTCCAAGCACCATTTTTGCGATTCGTGCACCTAGCCATACACAATGTCGAGTGTCGCTGAATAACGGTGACAACTAATACAGCACACTAACATCATGTACCTTCTTCAAAGCGACCAAGAATAATCTAGGTATCCACGCATTATGTTGATCTCATGCACTATCTTTTAATCAACTAAACCTAATGCATCATACTGATATGCATCATCATGAAATTTGATGCACCATCAAAGCTTTCCAAGCACCATTTCAACGTTTATTATATCATCTAGGCACCTGATGCACCATTATGTTGTGAGCATCACATAAAATACTTTTATTTTGTATTCTATGCACCATTTTTGCAATTCGTGCACCTAACCATGCAACATGTTGATAATCTTTGAATAACGGTGACAATTAATGCAGCTCACAAGCATCATACGCCTTCTTCCAAGCCTTCCATGCACCATTTTGGCATTCATTATACCATCTAGGTATCTTATGCATCATTATGATGTAGTTTACATTTGAATTTAATGCACCATTTTGGCATTTCGCATACAAAATAGTATTCCACGTACCTGGAATATGTTGATGTCTGTGCCACATTGAGTTTCCTGCACCTTTGCACGAATTCCAAGTGCACCTTAACACTTATGTGGCCGGCAGGGTACCCGGGTACCTTTTTCAATTTCAAATCTCGATATTTTAATGGTTATTGAGACTAGGATTTTGAAACTCTGTTAGATCTTAGAACTCGTCAATATACATCTATTAATGGGGTTGACCGAATTTTAAAGTGAGGAGGGGCAGGGGGAGGGGCTCCTGCATTTTTTTATTACGTGGAAGGCCGGCAGGGTACCCGGGTACCCACGAAATTGAAATGATCATATCTCCGTCAATTTTTCATCGATTTTGGAAATCTTTAGCTCATTCAACTCAGAAACTCATCATCTATCGGGAAAATATTTGGTTAGACCGATCTAATTACCGTGGTTTTCGGAAAACCCATATTTTTGGGAGCATGTCCTTATACCATATTGAAACCCACATTGTTAAGGCTAGGATACCTTAAAGTGTTTATGGTCAACCATGGCCCCACGGGAAGCGTGTTCCGAAATCACAGTTACAAGTCAACACGTTTTATGATTCCAGGCCGGTCAGATATAATATGCCAAAGCAATTTTACGATGCTTGGTACCGAAATTGCTACTAACCTACCGAAAATCCCGTATATTGTATTGTATAAAAACATGGATCCGGAAATCCAGATTTTCCGGTACCTATGGTGATCGGACCGGTCCAACCAAATACGATCTCGATAGATAATGAGTTTCTGAGTTAAATGAGGCAAAAACTTTTAAAATCGGTGGAAAAATCGCTGAGATATGATCATTTCCATTTCGTGGGTACCCGGGTACCCTGCCGGCCTTCTACGGGTGTTTTTTTTTGCTGGCCACACTACGGTTAATATGAAACATGACGAGTATAACAGAATCATGGTGAAGCTAATGCACCATACAGACATCATGCACCACCATGATGTTCACAGAATCATCTAGGCAACATATCACGCACCATCTTTGAATCAAATATGTGTCTAATTGCGAAATAATGCATAATGTTAAATTTCATGCGATACTAAAGCTTATTTGCGTAATCGTGGCGTTCACTATATTATCTAGGCATCTATTACATTATTATTGTATGAAGTTTCGTACATCGAAATAGCATTTCTTGTACGATGTCAACTCTAATGCATCATACTGACATCAAGCACCATCTTTGAATGACATGCTCCATATTAGCATTCAATGCACCACACCAATGAACCAATGAATCAGAAGATCCTATACACCGCGGTGACATCATGCACCTTTATTGCCTCACGCAATTTGATTTTTATGCAGCACCAACATTTGAATTTATGTACCATTTTGTGATTCGCGTATCAAAATAGCATTCTGTGGATCATTTTGAGAATCACTTTACCAGCTGGAGAAATATTTCGAATAATCCGTGGAGGCATTCTAGGAGAAATCCGTGGAGAAATTTCAGGGGAATCCCTGAAGGCATTACTAAAGAAGTGCTTGAAAGAATTCTTGAAAGAAGCTCTCAAAAACTGGAAGAGGAGTCTAGAAACTCCTGTAGAGTAGTTCCAGGAGGAACTACTAAAGGAATTGCTGGAAAAATTATTGAAAGAACTCCCTGGAGGCATTCCTAAAGGAATCCTCGAAGAATTTCCTGGGGGAATCCGTAGAGGAATTCGTGAAAGAATTCATAGAGGAATCTGTGGAGAAATATTTCGAAAAACTTCTGGAAAAATTTCTTGAAGATTTTCAGCAGGGGTCATTGACGAACCCCTGGAGGATTTGCTGGCGTAAACTCTGGAAGCATTCCTGGAAGAAACCCTGGAGGAATTCATGGAAGAATTTCTGGAGGAATCTCTGAAGGCATTCCTGAAAGAATCCTTGGAAGAATGCCTGGAGGTTTCCTTGTAAGAATTCCTGGAGGAACTTCTGGAAGAATGTCCGGAAGAATTTCTGCAGGAATCCCTGAGGAAATTTCTGGAGGGACATTTGGAGGAGTTTCTTGAAGAATTCCTGGAGGAAGCTATGAGAAATTCCTGGAGAAATCCCTGATATAATCCGTGGAGGAATTCCTGAAGGAATGCGTGAAGGAATTACAGGATGAAACACTGGAGGGGTAACAGAAGGAATCCATGAAGGAATCCATGAAATAATTCATGGAGGAATTCCAGGAGGAATTGCTGGAGGAATTCCTGAAAGATTTTTTGGAAAAATTCCTGCATGAATTTGTGGAAGAATTACTCGAGCTTTGGAAAATTCCTGGAGAAATCCCTGCTGAAATCCTAGGACGAATTCCTGAAGGAATCCGTAAAGGAATTCAAGGATGAATCCCCGGAGAATTAATAGAGAAACTTCTGGAAGAATCTCTAGAGGTTTTTCTGGAGAAATTCCTAAAAAAATGTAGGAATTCCTGGAAGAATTTCTGGGGGATTTCCTGAAGGAATTCTTTGAAAAAATTCTGGAAAAATATTTGCGGCTTCCTGGAATGATTAAACGAACTCCTCGAGCAAAAGAATTCCTAGAGGGATTTTTGAGGAATTTCTGAAGAAATTCCTGGAGAAATTCCTGGCGATATCCATGGAGGAATACCTGAAGAATTTTTTCGAGGAATTCCTGGAACAGTTCCAGGAGAAGTTTTTTTTTCTGGAGAAATTCATGGATAAGTTCTACAGGAATTCTTGGAGGAATCCATGAAGAACTTTTTAGATGAATTTCTGGAGCAATTAATAGAGAATTTTTTATAGTTGTCCCAGGAGAAATTTGTGGAGAGATTCCTTGATAAATTCTAGAAAAAAAATCCTGAAAAAATGTCTGTAGAAATCCCTGGAGAAATTTCTCGAGGAATTCCTGGAAGAGTTCCGGGAGAAATTGCTTCAGAATTTGCTGGAGGAATCCGAGCAGGAATTCCTTTAGGAGTCGTTGCAGAAATTCCTGGAAGAATCTCTGTAGAAATTCACGGAGGTATTCAAGATGGAATTAACGTAGGAATTTTTGAAGGAATAATGGAGGAATTCCTGGAGCAATTTCCGAAAGAATTCTTTGAGGTATTTTTTGCGAAACATTCCTGGAGAAATTCCTGGAAGATTTTCTTGAGGAATCTTTGGAGAAATTCCTGGAGGAATGTTTGCATTCCGGGAGGTATTTCTGGATAAATTCCTGAAGAATTTTTTGGTGGAATAACTAGAGAAATTCCTGGATGAATTCTTTAAGGAATTTTTGGACAAATATTTAAAGCTTCCTGGAGGAACTCCTCGAGGAATAAATAAAGGATTTTTTTAGCAATTTCTGAAGAAACGCATGGATGAGTTCCCGAAGAAATTTCGGAGAAATTCATGGAGAAATCTCTGGATGAATTCCTAGAGAAATTCCCGGAAAAGATCCGGTAAAAATTCTTTTCGGATTTTCTGGAGGAATAAGTCGAGGAATTTCTGGAAGAATCCATGGAGACAATATTGGAGGAATTCTGGCAGAAATTCTTAGAGTATTTTCTGTAGGAATTCCGGCAGCAATCCCTGGAGGTATTTCATGAGGATTACATGGAAGTATCCCTGGAGGAATTCCTAGAAGAGTTCTGGGAGAAATTGATTGAGGATTATGTGGAGGATTCCGTGAAGGATTTCCTGGGAAAATTCCTGGATGAATGCCTTGAGAAATTTCTGGTGGAATCCATGGAGGGAGGAGTTTCTGAAGAAAAAAAAAATCCTGGAGAAATTCCTGGAGGGATCCATGGAGGTATCCCTGGAGGAATTCTTGGAAGGGTTCCGGGAGACATTCCTTTGAGATTGTCTGGAGGAATTCTGACAGAAATTCCTAGAGGATTTTCTGGACTAATTCCTGGAGGTATTTCTGGATGAATTTTTGAAGAAATTCATGAATAAATCGTTGAAGGAATGAATCCTTGAAAAAGTCCTTGAGAATTTCCCGTAGAATTTCCTGGAGGAATCCATGGATGAAGTGCTCGAGAAATTCCAGGAGGAAATCATGGAAGAGTTCCGGTAGACATTCCTTTAGGATTTTCTGGAGGAATCTGTAGAGCAATTCCTTGAAGAATCCCTGGAGGAAATATTGAAGAAATTCTGGCAGACATTCCTAAAGGATTTTTTCTAGAAGAAATTTCATGAGGAATCTCTGAAGGAATTCCTGGGGGTAATTCTGGAGCAATTCTTGGAGGTAATTCTGAAGAAATTTCTGGAGTATTTACTGGAGGAATTCCTGGAGGAATTATTTGGGAAAATTCTGGAGAAATATATGAGGCTTCATGTAGAAATTTCTGAAGGAACTCCTCGAGGAATTTCTGAAGGAATTTCTGGAGGAATTTCTGCAGGATTTTTCTCAAGAATTTCTGAAGAAATTTTTCATCGAATTCCTGCAGGAACTTCTGGAGGAATTCTTTGAGGAATGCAATGAGAAATCCCTGTAGTTTTGGTGAAAATTCCCAGAGGATTTTTTAGAGGAATCCCTGGAGGAGTTCCTGGTAGAATTTCTGGCGCTCTTCCTTAAGAAATTTCTGAAAGAATTCCTGGAGAAATTTTTGCGGAATTTCTGAAGAAATTCATGGATGAATCCTCGGAGGAATTCCTGAAGAAATGCCTCGAGAATTTTCTGGAGGAATCCATGGGGGAATTTTTCGAGGAATTCTAGGAGGAATTCCTGGAACAGTTCCGTTAAAATTTCATCTAGGATTATGTGGAGAAATGCGAGGATTAATTCTTAGAGAAATCCCTAGAAGTTATATTGTAGGAATTCTAACAGTCATTCCAAAAAGAAAATTTCAGGAGGAATCTCTGGAGCAATTATTGTAGTATTTACCAGAGGAATTATTTGAGGAGTTTCTGGTGAAATATATGAGGCTTCCTGAAAAATTAATGGAAGAATGTCTGAAGGAACTTCTCGAGCAATTTATGAAGGAATATCTGGAAGAATTTCTGAAGACATTCATTATTACATCCCTGGAGGAATTCCTGAAGAAATTTCAGGAAAAAATTCTGGAGAAATTTCTAGGGGATTCCGTGGAGGATTCCCTGGTGGAATTTCTCGCGGAATCATTCGAGGAACTCCTGTAGGAATTCCTGGAAGAGTTTCGGGTGAATTTACTTTAGGATTTTGTGGTGGAGTTCATGGATGAATTTCGGGGAGAAATCCCTGGAGGCATCTCGGAGGAATTTCTGGAGGAATGTCTGAAGGAAGCAAATTGTGAAGGAATACCTGGAGGAATTTTTTGAGGAATTTCTGAAGAAATTTATGAATGAATTCCTGCAGAAATTCTTGGATAAATTGCTGGAAAAAATCCTGAAGAAATTCCTGAAGGAATCCGTGGAGGATTTCCTGGGCAAATTTCTTGCGGAATTCCTCGATAAGTTCTTGGAAGGGTTCCGGGAGATATTCTTGGAGAACTCAGGCAGAAATTCCTAGAGGAGTTGCTGGAGGAATTTTAGGAGTTCTTCCTCGACAATTTTTTGAAAGAATTCCTGGTGGAATTTCTGGAGGACTTTTTGTGGAATTTCTGAAGAAATGCATGAATGGATCCCTGGAGGGATTCCTGATGAAATTGTTTGAGAATTTCCTAGAGGAATCCATGGAAGAATTCTTGGAGAAATTTCTTGAGGAATACCTGGAAGAATTCCGTGAGAAATTGCTTAAGCATGTTATGGAGGCATCCGTGGAGGAAATATTGGGGGAATTCTGACAGACAGACATTCAGGATTTTTCCTAGAAAAATGTCAGGAGGGATCTCTGGAGGAATTTTAGGAGTATTTAGTGGATGAATTCCTGGAGGATTTATTTGAGGAATTTCTGGAGAAATATATGAGTCTTCCTGGAGAAGGAATTCCTGAAGGAATTTCTGGAAGAAGTTTCTGAGGAATTCCTGAAGAAATTCAGTTATGAATCCCTGGAGAAATTCCTGTAGAAATTTCTGGAAAAAATCCAAAAGAAATTCCCGGAGGATTCCCTGGTGGTATTCCTGGAAGAGTTCTGGAAGAAATTCCTTTAGGATTTTCTGCAGGAATCCGTGGAGGAACTCCTGAAAAAAAATCACTAGTTGTATATTGGAGGAATTTCTAAAGAAATGACTGAAGGAACCCCTCGAGAATTTTCTAAAGGAATATCTGGAGCAATTTCTGAAGAAATTCATTATTGAATCCCTGGAGGAATTCGTGAAAAAAAAAATCCTGGAAAAAATCCTGGAGAAATTACTGGAGGAATCTGTGGAGGATTTCCTGTAGAGATTCCTCGCAACATTTTTGGAAGAGCTCCGGGAGACATTCTTTTAGGATTCTCTGGAGAAATTCTGGCAGATATTCCTAGAGGATTTTCAGGAGAAATCCCTGGAGGAATGTCATGAGGAATTCTTGGAGGATTTTTTGTGAGGAATTCCTGTAGGAATTTCTGGCGTTATTTTTCGAGAAATTTCTGAAGGAATTTGTAGAGGAATTTTTTGAGGAATTTGAGAAGGATTTTTTTAAATAATTCATGGATTCAGGAATTCCTGAAAAAATTCCTTGAGAATTTCCTGGATAATTTTCTGAAAAAAAAAGACGCGGACACCGCCTTCAGCCAGAGGCTGCACAGACTGAATGAAACTTAAACACTAGACAAGGGACACACGGAGCATGCACCAGTGGATGCGGAGAAGAAACTATTCTCACGAAAAGTTTCATCGCCCGGAGCGGGAATCGAACCCTCACCCCATAGCATGGTGCGATTAGAAGCTTGGTGACCCTAACCACACGGCTACGAGGCTCCAAAAATGAAGGAACTCCTGGAGGAATTTCTCGAAGAATTCCAGGAAGATATTCTTTAGAAAGCCCTTTAGAATTTTCTGGGGAAATCCGTGGAGCAATTTCTAGAGGAATCCGTGGAGGAAATATTGGGAGAATTCTGGCAGACATTCCTAGAGGATTTTTCCTGAAAAAAATTTCAGGAGGAATTCCTGGAGGTAATTTTGGAAGAGTATTTACTGGAGGAATTCTTGGAGGAATATTTGAGACTTCCTGGAGAAATTTCTGAAGGAATTGTTGGAAGATTTTTTGGGGGAATTCCTGGAGGAATCATGCACGAATCTTTGTAGAAATCCTGGAGGAATCTCTGTAGATTACAACAAGGATTCCGATCAAAATGTTCTATCTAGGAATTCTGACATTCTCCAATTCTAGCGTCACTAATTGTCCAGGATCAAAATTATTTCACAACGACAATTTTTTTTCTATAATTGATATTTATTTCGATATTCTCCATTGTATTTGATATGTTTATAAAATTTTATAAGAGTCGAGATAATGACTTCATATTAAAGTTTCGTTGTGCCTTGAAATCATCACCATCCGAAGCCTTCTCCAGAATCCCAATATGAAGTACTTGGCGATATTAGCACCACAACATGTTGAAACCCCCTACTTGGGAATTCATATTGGGTGTAACACCATAATTCTGTTTTGCACCATGATCATACATATGTTGCACCATTATTATGGTGCCCCCCCCTAAGCAAGAACCCTGCGCACGCTAGTGCCCGTGAAACACACGTCTGCACAGTTACTGACCGACCCGGCTGACCAGTTGAAATGCTGGTTCGAGCACTTTGGAAACCAAAGTGGTCACGTCGGTCACGCCATCAACACCTCAGCATGATCCGTCAAGGGTTCGACGCATTGCCCGTGTCAACACCAAAGCTCCATCAGTACGTGATAGAAACAGTCATCCGTAGCATAAAATCTAACAGGGCCCCAGGGGTCGACCGCATATCAGCTGAGATGCTGAAAGCTGACCCCGTAGTATCCGCAGAACAACTCCATCAATTATTCTGCAACATATGGGAAACCGCGACATTTCCGGCCGACTGAAGACGCCTTAGTGAAGGTACCCAAGAAGGGTGACCTGACTGTATGCGATAATTGGTGGGGCATCATGTTACTGTGTATAGTTCTCAAAGTCCTCTGCAAAGTGATCCTTAACCGGATACAGGAGAAGATTGACGTAACTCTCCGACGGCAGCAAGCAGGATTCCGTGCCGGACGATCCTGTGTGGACCATATTGTCACGCTCCGTATCATTCTTGAGTAAATCAGTGAATTCCATGAGTCTCTCTACCTGGTGTTCATTGATTACGAAAAAGCTTTCGACCATCTCAATCATGAAAACATGTGGGGAGCCCTCAGGCTCAAGGGTGCCTCTAGAAAACATCGGCTTCATTGAAGCACAGTATAGGGCACGGTTTCCCAACCTTTGTTTCGCGACCCCCCAATTACTTGCAGGCATGCTGCGATTGTTTTACGAAAAGCGGGATGGCAGCTGACTGGCAAGGGGGTGGGGGTGATATCACGAAAGCCTAGGTGGGGAAGCGTTGGTATAGGGCATTTTCGTGCAGAGTGCTGCACAACGGTGCCTTGTCCAATCCCATCCGGATCATTGTTGGAGTGAGGCAACGGTGTACACTATCACCGCTACTGTTCCTCATCGTAATCGACAAGATCCACGATTGATCGTGAACCATATCGTGGATTGCTGTGGCAACCCATCACCAATCACCATGGAGCGCCTAAATGACTTCGAACTGGCTGATGACGTTGCTCTCCTAGCTCAACGGCGCTCTTATAAGCAGAGAAAGCTCGAAGATCTTGCCAATCGCTCCTCGGTGGCAGATCTTCCCATCAACATCAGCAAGACCAAATCGTTGGATGTAAACACGATCAACCCTTCCAGCTTTAAAGTAGCTAGACAAGCAGTGGAGAATGATGAAAGCGCCCAATATCTTGGTGGCCAAATGGTGGCCGATGGTGGCACCAAGATCGACATAGGTGCATGGATCAAGAAGGCGAGGGCTGCCTTTTGGGAGTTTAAGAAATGTATGAAAAAACTATCAGATTTGTCGACGCACCAAAATCCGAATTTACAACTCGAACGTGAAATCTGTGCTGCTGTACGCCAGTGAAACTTGGTGTGTATCAGCGGTGAACACTCAACGGCTGCAGGTCTTCATCAATGGATGGAATCTGATCTTCGACGTGGAGCTCCATCGTCGATGTCATCAAAAGCCGATAGCGACAGAAATTCGAGAACGAGAGTGGAGCTGCGTCGTCTACACTCTTCGCAAGGTCTTAAATGAAATCTGCAAGCAAGCGTTAGATTGAAACCCAGCAGGACATCGGAGCAGAGGCAGACCCAGAGGCTCATGGCGTTGCAGCCTCAACAACAAAATAAAGCAATTCGACAGAAATTTGACCTGACCACAGGTCAAGGCGATGGTTGGCAATTCGACCATGGCTCTGCATCACCAATCATGGCTGCTCCGGCTCAGGACTAAAAGTAAGTAAATAGTTGGAAACCGAAAAAAAAGTGGCCACTCTTCCGGGTTTCCACCAAACTCTGGGAGATCCTTCCGAACAGCTTATCACGCAGCCAGTTGACTACGCAGTATGAGATATGCAGATAGTATGCAGATAGTCTCCTCGTACATGGACTGCACCGGTTGAATAGGTCGTTGTTCAGCGATAAAACGATTCGGCTGCATAACTGTTTCGTCGTGCGAGGAGAGATTGTGAACTGGGTGCCTTGCCAGGTCGGTGATGGTGGCTGACCTAGTTGATGGACTAGATAGTCACCGTCCTGACTGAGGTTTCGAGCAGAATGGAAAAGGCACGCAGATCACCACAATCAAGCTCCCAGAAGGGGAGGTGAACATGGCGACGGCTATCGGTACTTTAAGTGCTTCGAGCAAGGACATGAATCGTGGGCCGGGTCTAAACCCTAGCTCAGACTGGAGGGTCGACGATGGGTACACAACACACGGTAAGCGTCTGTCGATTTGATGCAGCCTGGAACATAGAGGAGAGGAATACGGCCACGAAGGAAGATCGTCGACAGTCATCAAATGGCGGAGATGGCTGACCTTGCGCTTCGGAAAACCGGCATTTGTGGAGCGATTGCTTATGGAGGGTAACAATGACGATCACTGACGATCCAGCGATGATCTGGTCGGAACCCTAAGCCGTGCATGCGACGCCACAATGACAATGCGATCTCTACCAAGGAATAGAGGCAAACCGGTATACTGGTGGTGTCCAGAAATCGTAGAACAACGCGCATCCTGCCTAAGAGCATGGAGAAGGATGCGAAAGTGGGGCCTACAGGGCGGATAAACTGGCACTCAAAAGATATTAGATATTGCTTGTGGGTAATGTCTCATGCCGATGTAGTCATGGTCAAAACGAAGGGCGCGTGAGCACCCCTAGAATGCTCCCCCTCGATGCTGCAGAAAGTCGTGGAAACGCTGTCTCCACGCCACGATACAAGGCCATGGGCCTCCATCCCCTAAAGCCAAACCGGTCAAATCGAGGTCGCCCCGGTGATGAACGACGAGCTTACTGCAATAGCGAAGTCACTTAAGTTGAACAATGACCCAGGTCCGTGTGGTATCCCGACAGTAACCATCAAGACGGTAATCGAGGCATTCCCTGATAAGTTCAGAACAGCCAAGCAGATGCGCCTGGATAGAGGCGGATTTCCGGAGACGTGTAAATGGCACAGTACGACGGCGAATATGAACAGTTGAAAAACGAGAAGAATGCAGCATGGACGAGAGTAATTCAACACCGTACGAGGGCGAATGAGGCAAATTATAGACAGGCGCAAAACAGGCAGAGCTCAGTCCTCCGGAGAAAGAAGCGCCAGCAGGAAGAACGAGATCAAGAAGCGATGGAAGAGCTGTACCGCGCTAAGGACACACGAAAGTTCTACGAGAAGCTGAACCACCCGCGCAGAGGCTTTGTGCTACAAGCCGTCACGGCCGGGACAATCACGGGAATATTTTCACGAGCGAGCGTGAGGTGGTCGAGAGATGGCGGCAGCATTACGATGAGCACCGCAACCGTTGTAAGCACCGAAAGATTTCCAGCCCCTAAACTTCAAGAGATTGAGGAGGAGATTAGCAGGTTCAAAAACAACAATGCCGCTGAAGCAGATCAACTACCAAGCGAGTTACTAAAATACGGTGGAGAAGCACTGGTGATAGCACTACACTGAGTCATTACCAAGATTTTGGAGGAGGAAGTATTACTGGAGGAATGGATGGAAGGTATTGTGTGCCCCAAAGGGTGTCAAGTTGGATTGCGGGAACTATCGCGCGATCACACTACTGAGCGCTGCCTACAAGGTACTCTCTCAAAGTGTATACCGCTGTCACCGATTGCAAGAGAGTTCGCGTGGCAATATGAGGTTGGATTCAGTTCAGCGTGTTCACCCGCTACAACGGACCAGATGTTCGCCATCCGCCAGGTGTTGCAGAAATGCCGCGAATACAACGTGCCCACACATCACTTGTTCATCGATTTCAAATCGGCGTATGATACAATCGATCTAGACCAGCTATGGCAGATTATGCACGAATGCACGGATTCCCGAGTAAACTGATACGATTGATCAAGGCGACGATGGATCGAGTGATGTGCGTAGTTCGAGTATCAGGGACACTCTCGAGTCCCTTCGAATCTCGCAGAGGGTTACGGCAAGGTGATGGTGTTTCGTGCTTGCTGTTCAACATTGCGTTAGAGGCTGTAATAAGGAGAGCGGGGATAAACATGAGAGGGACGATTTTCACGAAGTCCGTTCAGCTGCTTGGATTCGCTGATGATATTGATATTATTGCTCGTAAATTTGAAACGAAGGCGGAAACGTATATCCAACTAAAGAGTGAAGCCAGGCGAATCGGATTAGTCATTCATGTGTCGAAGAAATAGTACAAGATGGCAAAGGGCTCCAGGGAGGAACCACCGTGTCCGCCATCCCGAATTTCTATCGACAGTGATGAAATCGAGGCGGTTGAAGGATTCGTGTACTTGTGCTCACTGGTGACCGCCGACCACGACACCAGTAGAGAAATTCAGAGACGCATTGTGGCAGGAAATCGAGCTTACTTCGAACTCCGCAGAATTCTACGATCGAACAAAGTTCGTCGTCACACGAAGTTAACTATCTACAAAACGCTGATTATACCGGTAGTCCTCTATGGGCACGAAACATGGACCCTACGTGCAGAGGACCAACGCGCCCTTGGAGTTTTCAAACGGAAGGTGTTGCGTACCATCTACGGCGAAGTGCAGATGGACGACGGGATATGGAGAAGGCGAATGAACCACGAGCTGCATCAGCTGCTGAGAGAATCAACCATCGTCCACACCGCGAAAATCGGGAGGCTACGGTGGACTAAAATGGTTCTCGAAAGTCATCCGACCGGTACAAGAAGACGTGTTGCGCAGCGAGTTAGGTGGGTCGACCAAGTGGAGGGCGATCTGCGGACCCTACGCAGAGTGCGGAGCCGGCCTTAGCCTGATCGGTAAGGTAAGTAACGTATAGGAAACTTTCGCTTTTTAAAGAACTTTTTTCAAACTGGTGCTAGAAACCGTCCCTGATTTGGAGGCCCTCTAAATTTGGGGACCCGGTGCGAACCGAATCATCCACACCCCCTTGCTACGCCACTGATTGCGAGTTGCATATAACGGTTCGCCCTGCAGACTCATTTCACGCTGCTTTCCCCTACTGCACAATGCATCAACGTATAACGGTATAACAGTTGTTTCAGACATTGTTTCTGCTGAACAATGAACAGCGAATCGCACAGCAACAGCCTAATAGCTAACACCCAACAAGAGAATACAGTATCTTCTATAGGTTAGCGATGCAAGCTTCGTACACAATCCTTAATTCTATCGGTGAAGTTTTTGCATGAAATCACGTAGTGAATATCGTTGATCAAGCTTTTCTGGACAAGTGGGTGAACAGCTGACATCACACTAGTGATGTACAATCTATTATAACCTTCGATTGTTCTAGGCCAAACTAAATTTCCACAATGGCAGCGCACGACAGACCATGGCAGGAAGGTCAACGTCTGCACATCAACGACCTTCCAGAGGAAGTGATCCAAGTTATTACAAACTATCTACCGCTAGGTGATCGTAAGAACTTGTCAATGGTCTCTCCGCCTTGGGATCGACATGCATTCTCCCACGGAAATATGGACGATATCAAACTTCGGATCAGAGGCCCCGGTATTGAGCACCGAGATTTGCAAAGTCTGTATAAAACTGGCCGGCGCTTTCGTCATCTGAGTTACTTCTCAGGAGATCCAAGTGGTGAGATCGACTTTGCCATGCTAATGAAGGTATTCACGGTGCTGGGACCGTCGGTCCAGAGTATTATCCTGACGAATAGGTGCACGTTGAGACAGTTAAAAGAATTGGTCATCAAATTACCTAGATTGCAGATTCTGAGCGTAGGCGTAGTTCTAGCAGGGGATGAACCGCTTTCCGATTTTCCAGATATGCAAAACTTGAGGGAGCTTTATATGAGCAGCAATACATCGTTCGAGTCGTGTTTGATGACGTCCAGAGCCGCTCCTCGTATTCGAACGTTGTCTTTGAATCTTAATGCTAGAGTAGATACAATAGAGCACAGTCTCACATTCATCGGACACTACCAACAACAACTTGAATCCTTACATCTGGATGCGCCTAGAGCGGGAATGCTTCTCAATCAACTTAGTCTTCGCCAGCTGCACACCCTGGAACTAAGTAACATCTACTGTAACCGTGACGCGAGGGAGCTGTGTATATTGTTCCAAAATTTACCTGTATTGCGGGTGGCATTGCTGCGTTTTACCGTAACGAATCAAGTTCTGGATGTTATTTGCAACAATTGTGCTGGTTTGTACAAACTCAGGTTCATGGTCGAAGAATTGGTCGGAAATGCCTTCCGCTTACTGGTGAACCTGAATCGCTTAAGGGTAAGCTTTCGTATCTAATGTTGGCGTAGCTAGAGGGCGGTGGTTATGGATTATTTCTTGCCTGTGCTGTGATGAAAAAAATCAGAACTGATTCAAAATTTCAGCGCCCCCTGTAGTGGTACGCCCCCGAGGAAAGGGTTTAACCCGTAAAAACCCGGGACGATCTTCTTTTGGTAGAAATCTTTTTTGTTTTAAAACATTTTACCCTGGAGTCTTTTAGTCAATGGGGAATAGTTGTGCTCAGAAATGCATGGTTCTTCCCTCTATTGCTGGTAACCGAAAATACGTGTTTTTTTTTGTATTTTTTTATGAATTCTACATGTTTTTGCTCAAATTTCTTCATTTTGATAATCTTCAGAAATTTCGACTGGTCATTGACATTATAGTTTGTTGAAGTTTTCATACCAGAGCTTTTAAAAGGTCTCCAAAGTACTCCGAAGTTTGTGTCACAAATCCAACATTCTAATCCAAATTTTATACACGATGAATGATCACAGAACATAGTCTACGGTACTCAAAAAACCTCAAAGCAACGCTAGAAAACTCACAGTATGTACATGAACTGGGTCATCTAGGTCATCCAAACTACTCTGGAATTAATTTTCTTAAGATCTACTGGATCTACCATCATCTGTGTTCACTCTGTTCAATAAATTCAATCACGTTTATGCCCATTGGACCTCGCAATGCTACGAGCAGTTTAATATTGTGGTAGTTGGACATTCTGTGAAATACAAATGGCCTCCAATACACTTTGAAGTTTGGGTTACGATATCTACATACCGTATCATGCTTAAATTTAAAATAAATGGAGTGGAGTGTAGTCCATACTGCTGATGGATCCTCAGTGCACAACTATGATGCTTTTGGTACATTCATGAGATATTTCAGGCTTTTCAAACTATTCTGGAATTAGGACCTTCAAGGTCTACAGGCTATACTCTAGTTTCTTTTCACTCAATCGGCATCATTCTTTTACGATTGTGTCTGTTGCATCTTATAATATTACGTGTACATCTGTGTGTTGCTAATTAGGTGTCCACTGGCATGTAAATGGACCTTAATGTATTTTGAAGTATTGGTCGTCGCGATATCTGTAAAATTTTGGATATTTTTATTGTAGCGAATGTTCGCGGTACCTATGCTACTCTTAGTACCTCAGAGTGCCATTCTGATAATATTCCCTTGGTGATCTCCATCATCCTCCTTCAGGACTTTCACCAGGAATAACTGCTAATTCATCTAGGAATTCATCAAGAGATTTCTACAGAAATTCCTTCACGGTGTCCACACAAATTCTTCCAGGATTTCCTCCAGCAATTCACATGGGTTCTTCCAGGAATTCCTCACAGGGATTCCTCCTGAAATTCCTCAAGGGATTCTTTGCAGGAATTGTCCAAAGGATTCCACCTCGCATCCTTCCAGAGATGCCTCGATAGATTCCTCCAGGATTCAACCAAACATTCATAAAGGGATTCCTCCTGGAAATAATCCAAGGCTTTCTCTATGAAATCCTGCAGGAATTCATCCCGGAAATCCTACAGAGATTCCACCAGGAATTTCTCCAGCAATTCCCCTGGGAATTCCTGCAGGAGTTCCTCCCTGAATCCCTACAAAGTTTCCTCCAGGAATTCCTCGAGGGATTTCTCCAGGAATTTCTCCAGGAATTCTTCGAGGGATTTCTCCAAGAATTCCTCCAATGATTCCTCTGGGAATTCCTCCAGGGTTTCCTATAGGGATTCCTCCAGAAATTCCACTACGGATACAACCAGGAACTTCTTTAGGAATGCCATTAAAAATTGACAAATTGACAAATTGAAGTTTTGCTTCAGGAACTTCTCAAGAATTTTATCAAGGGATTCTTCCAAGCCTTCCGCTTGGAATTCGTCATGGAACTCCTTCAGGAATTCCTCAACTAATGCCTCCAAAGATTCTTCAATAAATTCTTCCCTTAACAGCTCCAAGGATTTCTCTAGAGACTACTCCCGAGATTTCTCAAGAACTCCCTAATGAATTTCACCACGAGATCCTCCAGAAATTCTTCCAGGAATTCCATCAGTCATTCCTCAAGGAATTTCGCCAGGGATTCTATCAGGAATTCTTCCTGGGATTCCATAAGGAATTCCTCCAGGGATTCCTCCAAAGATTCCTCAAGGAATTCCTCTAGGAACTCCCTAATAAATTTCGCCACGAGATCCTCCAGAAATTCTTCCAGGAATTCCATCAGTCATTCCTCAAGGAATTTCACTAGGGATTTCATAAGGAATTCCTCCAGGGATTTCACCAGGGAATCCTCCAAGAATTCCTTCAATGATTCCCCTGGGAATTCCTCCAGGGTTTCCCACAGGGATTCCTCCAGAAATTCCACTACGGATACAACCAGAAACTTCTTAAGGAATTCCATTACAAATTGATTCAAAACTTACTTCAGGAAGTTCTCAAGAAATTCATCAAGGGATTCTTCCAAGGCTTCCGCTTGGAATTCTTCATCGAATTCTTTCAGGAATTCCTCAACTAATGCCTCCAAAGATTCTTCAATAAATTCTTCCCTTAACAGATCCAAGGATTTCTCTAGAGATTACTCCAGAGATATCTCCAGAACTCCTTAATGAATTTCCCCAAGAGATCCTCTAAAAATTCTTCCAGGAATTCCATCAGTCATTGCTCAAGGAATTGCAGAATTGGCTATTCTTCCAGGACTAATACCTCCAAAGATTCTTCAAAAATTTCTTCCCTTAACTGCTCCAAGAATTTCTCTAGAGATTACTCCAAAGATTCTTCCAGAACTCCTTAATGAATTTCCCCCACGAGACCTTCCAAAAATTGTTCCAGGAATTCCGTCAGTCATTCCTTAAGGAATTTCACCCAGAGATTCCATTAGGAATTCTTCCAGGAATTCCTCCAGGGATTCTTCCAGGAATTTCTCTAGGAACTCCTTCAGGTTATACTCCGGTATATATTCCAGAAAGACATCCAGCAAATACTCCAAGAATTCTTTCACAAATTATTCCAGGAATCTCTACAGGGATTACTCTACGAATTCTTTCAGGAATTATTATAGGCATTTCTCTAGGGACAATTCCGGAAAATACTCCAGGAATTCCTACAAGCAATATTAGAGATATTTCTCCAGGAATTCCTCCAGGAGTTCCTCCAGGAGTTCCTCCAGGAATTCCTCCTGGAATTATTGCAGAAATTCCTCAATGAATTACTCCAGGAATTCCTGGCGGAATTTTTGGAGGAATTCCTGCAGGGATTCTTGGAGGAAATCTAGGTAGATGTCTTGAAGGAGTTTTTGGATGAATTCTTGGAGAAATTCCTTCTTGGTGCAACTCCTGAATGAAATATTGGTAGACTTCCTGAGGATATTATAGGAGGAATTCCTGCAGGACTTTCTGAAGGAATTTCCGGAGTAATTTCTGGGGTGCTTTCTGAAGTATTTCCTTTCTGAGGTATTTCCAAAAACAATTTATCAGGGATTTCCTGGAGGAATTCCTGAAGGGGGAGGAATTTCAGTAGTCATTCCTGGAATAATTTCGGTAATAATTTTTGGCGTAGTTACTTAAGAAAATTTTGGAGGACTTTCTGAGGAAATCCTCGAACGAATTCTCGGACGATTTCTTAGAGTAATTCCAGGGGTATTTTCTAAAGGTTTTCTAAAGGATCCCTGAAGGTATTCATGGAGATATTCTGGAGGAATTCTTGAAACAAAAAATCTTTAAAAATGCCTGGGGGAATTCCTGGAAGAATTCATCGAAGAATTCCTGAAGATGTTCCTTGAGGAATTTCTGAAGCAATTCTCTCTCTCTTCTTGGCGTAACGTCCTCATTGGGACAAAGCCTGCTTCTCAGCTTAGTGTTCTATGAGCACTTCCACAGTTATTAACTGAGAGCTTCCTCTGCCAATGACCATTTTGCATGCGTATATCGTGTGGCAGGCACGAAGATACTCTATGCCCAAGGAAGTCAAGGAAATTTACTTTACGAAAAGATCCTGGACCGACCGGGAATCGAACCCGTCACCCTCAGCATGGTCATGCTGAATACCCGTGCGTTTACCGCCTCGGCTATATGGGCCCTTCAGCAATTGTAGTAGGAATTTCTTGAAAAAAATCTTGACAAATTCCTGGAGGTATTTCTGGAGAAATGCCTGAAAGAAATCTCGGAAGAATCCCTGGAGTAATTTTTAGAAGTATTTCTGGAGGATTTCCTGCAGGTTTCTGGGGGAATTCTTCGAGGATTTTTTGGAGAAATTCCTTAAGGGATTCCATTGGAGGCATTTCTTAAGAAATTCTTAAAGAAACGAGAGACGAGCCAGCCGAGGGCTGAAAGTCTCTTTAATAAAGACAAATCAATCAATCAGTTAAAAAAAAAATCCTGGAGAAATACATGGAAAATTTCTTGGCAGAAGTATTGAAAGACTTCCTGGAGAAATTCTTGTGGCAAAATATCTAGAAGGATTCTTTGAGGAATTCCTGGCAGAAGTTTTGGATGATTCTTGGAGGAAGTTCTTAGAGAAATTCCTGGTGGAATTCCTGAATGAATTTCTGGAGAAAAACCTGGAGGAGTTCTTGTAGGATTTTTTTTTGAGAATCCTTGGAGGAGTTCCTGGAGGGATTCTTTGAGGAATTCTTAGCGAAAGTCTTGAAGGAAATACTGATTTTTTATGAACTTTTGGAGGAATTCCTGAAGGAAATCCTGAAGAAATTCTTGGAAGAATTTCTGGAGGTATGCTTTTAGGAATTCCTGAAGGAATTCTTGGTGGAATTCCAGGAAGGATTCCTGTAGGCATTTCTGGAGGATTTATTGGAGAATTGTCTTGAAAAATACCCGAAAAAATCCCTGGAGAAATTCACGTAGCAATTCAGAGATAAATTTTTGGAGTAGTGCCTGTGGTCATCAATTCCTGGTGTAATCCCTGATGTTTTCTTTCAAGGCATTTCTCCAGGAGATTCTCCAGGAATTCCTCCAAACGTTTCTTTAAAAGATGCAATTCAAGGAGATATTTTCTCACAAGGATTTGGATTACTCTACGATTTCTTTCAGGAATTATTACAGGAATTCCTCTAGGAAATACTCCAGGTATTTCTACAAGAAATATTCCAGATATTCCTCCAGGAATTCATCCAGGAGTTCCTCCAGGAAATCCTCCAGCAATAATTACAGGGATTCCTCAAAGAATTACTCCAGGAACTCCTGCGGGAATTTTTGGAGGAATTCCTGGAGGGATTCTTCGAGGAAATCTAGGCAGATGTCTTGAAAGAGTTCCTGGATGGTATTCCTGAAGATATTATAGGAGGAATTCCTGCAGGACTTCATGAAGGAATTTCCGAAGTAATTTCTGGGGTGCTTTCTGGAGTATTTCCTGGTATAATTCCAAAAACAATTGATCAGAGATTTCCTGGAGGAATTCCTGAAGGAGGAGGATTTTCAGTAGTAATTCCTGGAATAATTTCGGGAGGAATTTTTGGCGTGGTTACTTAGGAAATTTTTGGAGGACTTTCTGAGGAAATCCTCGAAGGAATTCTCGGACGATTTCTTAGAGTAATTCCAGGGATATTTTCTAAAGGTTTTCTAAAGGATCCTGGAGGTATCCATAGAGGTATTTTGGAGGAATTCTCGAAACACAAAATCTTTGAAAATCCCTGGGGGAATTCCTGGAAGAATTCTTCGAAGATTTCCTGAAGAAGTTCCTTGAGGAATTCCTAAAGTAATTTCTGTAGGAATTTCTTGAAAATTTTCTAGACTCCTGGTGGTATTTGTGGAGAAATACCTGAAAGAAACCTCGGAAGAATCCCTGGAGTAATTTTGGCAGAATTTCTGGGGAATTTCCTGCAGGTTTCTGGAGAAATTCTCCGATGAATTTTTGGAGAAATTCCTAGTGGAATCCCTGAATGAATTAATGGAGAAAAACCTGGAAGAGTTCTCGTAGGATTTTTTGTTAATGTTCTTGTAGGAATTTCTGGAGAGATTCTTTGCGGAACTCTAAGTGAAAGTCTTGAAGGAAATACTGAATTTTTTTTGATAAACTTTTGGAGGAATTCCTGAAGTAATTGCTGTAGGAATTTCTTGAAAAAAAATTTTGACTGGTGGTATTTTTGGAGAAATGCCTGAAATAAATCTCGAAGGAATCCGTGGAGTTATTTTTGGAAGAACTTCTGGAGGACTTCTGGAGGCAATTTTCTGAAGGAATTCTTCGAGAAATTTAAAAAAAAAATCCTAGAGGGATTCTATTGGAGGCATTTCTTGAGAAATTCTTAAAGGAATTCCCGGAGAAATACGTGGAAAATTTCTTTGCAGAAGTATTGAAGGACTTCCTGGAGAAATTTTTGTGGCAGAATATCTAAAAGGATTCTTTGAGGAATTCTTGACGAAAGTCTTGCAAGAATTCGTGAAAAAAATTTGGAGGAACTTTTGGAGAAATTTCTGGACGAAAGCTTTGAGGAATTCCAGGATGGATTCGTGTAGGCATTTCTGGAAGATTTCTTGGAGAATTGTCTTCTGGAAGAAGTTATTTGAGGCATTCCTGAAGTAATTGCTGTATGAATTTCTTGAAAAATTTATTGACAAATTCCTGGAGGTATTTCTGGAGAAATGCCTGAAAGAAATCTCGGAAGAATCCCTGGAGTAGTTTTTGGAAGAATTTCTGGAGGATTTCCTGCAGATTGTTGGAGGAATTCTAGGAATTTTCGGAAAAAATCCTAGAGGGATTCTATTGGAGACATTTTTTGAGAAATTCTTAAAAGAATTCTTGGAGAAATACGTGGAAAATTTCTTGGCAGAAGTATTGGAGGAATTCCTGGAGAAATTTTTATGGCAGAATATCTAGAAGGCTTCTTTGAGGAATTCTTGGCGGAAGTTTTGGATGATTCTTGGAGGAAATTCTTAGAGAAATTCCTGGTGGAATTCCTGAATGAATTTCTGGAGAAAAACCTGGAGGAGTTCTTTAAGGATTTCTGGAGATAATTCTGAGGAAATTCTTGAAGGAATTTCTGGACGAAAGCTTTGAGGAATTCCAGGATGGATTCGTGTAGGCATTTCTGGAGGATTTCTTGGAGAATTGTCTTGAAAAATACCCGAAAAAATCCCTGGAGAAATTCACGTAGCAATTCGGAGATAAATTTTTGGAGTAGTGCCTGTGGTCATCAATTCCTGGTGTAATCCCTGATGTTTTCTTTCAAGGCATTTCTCCAGGAGATTCTCCAGGAATTCCTCCAAACGTTTCTTTAAAAGATGCAATTCAAGGAGATATTTTCTCACAAGGATTTGGATTACTCTACGATTTCTTTCAGGAATTCCTCTAGGAAATACTCCAGGAATTCCTACAAGAAATATTCCAGATATTCCTCCATGAGTTCCTCCAGGAATGCCTCCTGGAAATTATTGAAGGAATTCCTCAATGAATTACTCCAGGAATTCCTGAGGAAATTTTCGGAGGAATTCCTGGAGGGATTCTTGGAGGGAATCTAGGCAGATTGGGTCTTGAAGGAGTTCCTGGATGAATTCTTGGAAAAAATCCTTCATGGTGGAACTCCTGAAAGACATGTTGGTGGAATTCCTGAGGATATTATTGGAGGAATTCTTGCAGGACTTCCTGAAGAGTCCTTCCGGAGTAATTTCTGGGGTGCTTTCTGAAGTATTTCCTGGTATAATTCCAAAAACAATTTATCAGGGATTTCCTGGAGGAATTCCTGTAGGAGGAGGAATTTCAGTAGTCATTCCTGGAATAATTTCGGGAGGAGTTTTTAGCGTGGTTGCTTAAGAAATTTTTGGAGGACTTTCTGAAGAAATCCTCGAAGGAATTCTTGGGAGGATTTGTTAGAGTAATTCCAGTGGTATTTTCTAAAGGTTTTCTAAAGGATCCCTTGAGGTATTCATGGAGATATTCTGGAGGAATTCTTGAAAAAAAAAGTCTTTGGAAATCCCTGGGGGAATTCGTGGAAGAATTCTTCGAAGAATTCCTGAAGAAGTTCCTTGAGGAATTTTTGAAGCAATTGCTGTAGGAAAAAGAATTCTTGACAAATATCTGGAGGTATTTGTGGAGAAATACCTGAAAGAAATCTCTTAAGAATCCTTGAAGTAATATTTTGAAAGAAGAATTTCTGGAGGATTTTCTGCAGATTTTTGGAGGAATTCTTCGAGGAATTTTTGAAAAAAATCCTAGTGGGATTCTATTGGAGGCATTTCTTGAGAAATTCTTAAAGGAATTCCTGGAGAAATACGTGGAAAATTTCTTGGCAGGAGTATTGGGCAGAAGTATTCGTGGCAGAATATCTAGAGGGATTCTTTGAGGAATTCTTGGCAGAAGTTTTGGAGGATTCTTGGAGGAAATTCTTGGAGAAATTCCTGGTGGAATTCCTGATTTTTTTTTGGTAGAATTCTTGGAAGAATTCTTGGAGGGATTCTTTAAGGAATTCTGAGCGAAAGTCTTGAAGGAATTTGTGAAAAAAAATTGGAGGAACTTATGGAGGAATTCCTGGAGGAAATCATGGAGAAATTTTGGGAAGAATTTTTGGAGGAATTCCTGAAGGAATTCTTGGAGGAATTCCAGGAAGGTTTCCTGTAGGCATTTCTGGAGGATTTTTTGGAGAATTTTCTGGAAAAATATCTGGAAAATGTCTGGAGAAATTCTGGGAGCAATCCAGAGATAAATTTTTGGAGTAGTTCCTGGGGTAATTAATCCCTGGTGTAATCCCTGAAGTATTTTTTTCTTCAAGGCATTTCTCCAGGAATTCCTCCAAACGTTTCTTCAAAAGATGCAATTCAAGTAGATATTTTTTCACAAAGATTTGGAGATTCTTTCATAGATTGCTCTAGTGTCCTCATTTAGAAATTCAGATTTTTTTCTAGAAGCTTATTCAGAAATTGTTTCTTGATTTTCTCCAGAGGTTACTTCACAACAAAATTAAGTTTTCATAAAGTTGAGATAAATGATTCTCATCTCTCTAGACGTTTCTTCAGAGATTCTTCCAGAAAGATTCAGTGATGCCTCCAGGAGATCCACCAGGGATTCCTCCAGATATTTCTTTAGGGATGCTTCCAGGAGTTTCATCATTGATTTTTTTAAATTTGCAGGATTCTTATAGTAATTAGTCCAGGAGTTCCTTCACATTTTTCATAGATTCTTCCAGAAAGATTCAGTGATGCCCTCAGGAGATTCATCAGGGATTCCTCCAGAAAGTTCTTCAGGGATGCCTCCAAGAAGATCTCTTAGAGATCTAAACAGGAGTACCTTTAGGGAAAACTCCAGAATTTCTTCAGAAATTATTTCATGAGGATTCAGGGTTGCCTCCTAGAGATACATCAGGAATTCATCCAGAAGATCCTTCAGGTATTTCCATAAGAGGTCTTTCAGAGATTAGTCTGAGTGTTCCTTCAGGCATTCCTTCTGAAGTGCCTTCAGTAATTCCTTCGGGAGATCCTTCAGAAATTCTTCTTGAGCTCTTACAAGGGATACCTTCTGATGTTCTGTAGGAATCGTTCAGGGAGATCCTTCAGGAATCACTCCGGGAATTTCATCAAGAGTTCGTACAGGAATTCCTTCAAGCATCCCCCCTGGACTTTCTTCAAGAATCCCTTCTGAAATTCCTACGGGGATTCATCTTGGAATTCATGTTGGAATTTTTCAGATATTCTTTCAGGAGTTCTTTCTAGGATTGCAACAGAAGTTCTTTCAGTGATCTCTCCAGGAGTTCGTTCAGTGATCTCCACAATAGCTCCAGAAGGATTCACGGATGGCTCCAGGCGTTCATTATAAATTCCTTCAGGAGCTCCCTAAGCTATTTCAACAGAGGAGTTTACTCAGGTATCCTTCACGAAGTCCGTTCAGAGATTCTTTCAGGAGAATTCATAAATGCCACCTGAAAATCCATCAAGAATTCCGTAAGAAGTTTTTTCAGGAAGTCCTGCAGGAGGTTTTTAGAAACTTCCTGCAGAAATTCCTTCTGCAGTTCCTTTTGAAATTCTTACAGGAGTTCCTGTAGAAATTAGTCCAGGAGTTGCTTCAGAGATTTCTCCAGCAGTTTCAGGGATTCTTGCAGATGTTTCTTCAGAGATTCCTCCTGAATTTCTTCAGAAATCTCTGCAGGAGTTTCTTGAGAGAATCTTTGGAATCTAAGAATATCTTAAGAAGAATTCAGGGATACCCCCAGAAGTTTATTTGGAGATTCCTATACAAAAGTTTCTTCTAAGATTCCTTTGGGATATTCTTAGGAGATTACTCGGGAAGTTTCTTTAGGGATTCTTCCAGAAGTTCTTCCAGGGATCGCTACCGGGATTCTTTCAGATTGTAGATTGAGATTGAGGTTTTTCCAGGAGGACTCGCAGATGCCTCCAGGAGTTACTTCAGAGTTTTGTCCAGAAGCACATTCAGGAATTCATAAAGAAGTTCCTTCAGGGAATCTTGTAGCAGTTGCTTCAATCATTTCTTTAGGATTATAATCAGGCATATCTCCAGGATATTCTTGAGAGATCTTTCATGGAGTTTCTGCAAGTACTGCTCCAGGATTTCCTTCAGGAGTTCCTCCAGGAACTCCTTCTAGGATTTCGCTTGGAAATTCTTCGGGGGGTTTTCCTGTAATTTCTTTGGGGTTCTCTTTGCATGGACTACCTCCGGGAATACATCCTGTAATTTCTGCAAAGATTCCTCCTGGAATGCCTTCGGGAATTTCCGCTGGAATTCTTTCAGGGATTCCTCTTGGAGTTCCTTCGGAGATTCTTCCTAGATTTTCTTTCAGGATTTGCTTCTAGACTTCTTTCGAGGATTCCCCCTGATTTTCTTCATGGATTCCTCCTGAATTTTTGTTCATGGATTTCTCCTGATATTCTGTTGTGGATTCCTCCTGGAATTCCTTTGGTGATTCCTCTTGGTATTCCTTCGGAGATTGTTCCTTGAATTACATCGGGGATTCCTCATGAAATTCCTCCGGCGATTCCTCGTGGATTTCATTCAGGGATTCTTCCTGAACTTTTTTTGGGAATTCCTCCAAGAATTCTTTCGGGGATTCCTTCTAATATTCTGTCGTGGATTTATTCTGAAATCTTTCGGGGATTCCCCTTGAAATTTCTTTGATGATTCCTCTTAGAATTCCTTCGGAGCTTCCCCCAGGATTTCTCTCAGAGATTGCTGCTGGAATTCCTTCGGGGTTTCCTTCTGGAATTCCTTCTGTGATATCTCCTACAGTTCCTTCGGGGATTCCTCCTGGAATTACTTCGGATATTTCTCCTGAACTTTACATGGGAATTCCTATTGGAATTCCTTCGGGGTTTCCTATTGAAAACCCTTCGAGTATTCCACTTGAAAATCCTTCTGAGATTCCTCCTGAGATTCCTTTAAGATTCCTTCAGGAGTTCCCCCTGGGATTCCTGCAGAAATTTCCCCTGTAATTTCTTCGGGGATTTCTCCTGGAATTCCTTCAAGAATTCCTCCTAGAATTCCGTCGTCTTTCTTCAGGGTTTTCTTCTGGACTTCCTTCGGAGATTCCTGTTGGAATTCCTACTGTGATTCCTCCTAGAACTACTTCAGGGATTCCTCCTCAAGTTCCTTCGAGGATTTTTCCTAGCAATCCTTCGGGAAATCCGGCTGGAATTCTATCGGAGATCCTCCAGGGATTCCTCCTAGAATTCCTTCGAGATTTCCTTCTGGAATTTCTTTAGTGATGCCTCCTAGAGTTCCTTCGAATATTTCTTTTCCAGTCTGAATATTCGTCATCCGTGCTGCCTTGAAATCATCACTTCCCTAGCTTAACCACCACAAAAAAATCTGCTTGCGCGAATGACTAAACGTGAAATAATCAGATAATATTTTTAGGAGTTGCTCATAGATGACCGCATAAAAGGTTACATGATCCTAGACTGCCCCCCTCTGAACAACGTGGAGTATTTGAGTCTCTCAACGAATCCCATACAGTCCGATCGAGCAGGAGCGTCGATGGAGCAGCTGAGCCACCTTTTCCCAAGACTGCGCACTCTACAAATTAATATCTCCAGTAGATTGGACATGAACAACGAGTTCCTCTTCGGTGTCGGCTACTACTTCAGTCAGATCACATGCTTGTTCATGGAGTCCGCGAGTATGTGCAGCAACATGACGGGGGACCTCATCCTACCGCTTGCTTTCAAGCATCTGAAGCAGCTGACCAACTTGCAAGAACTTACCCTCAGCTGTATGCCCTTGATGGCTGAATGCGGCAAAGCATCGAAAGCAAACTGCCTGTTTATCAACTTCCAGCAGTTGTGTAACGGAGACTTTGAAGAACCACCACTCACGAATTTAAGGCGCCTTAAGCTCAAAAACTGCAACTGGGTGACGGGACACCTTTTCCAATATGTATCAGCCTTGTGCCCGGCGTTGCAATATCTGGAAGTTAGAAGATGTCGGATGATCAGGCTCGAAGATATTAATATGTGGCGCACTGCTTTGCCTAATTGCGTATTCCACTATATCCACACTAATCTACACTAGAGTACTGCAATAAACATGATACATGTGTGTTACACGGAAATTCAAACTTAAACGATAATAAAATATTTCATGTATACTGCCCCCTTTCACATTACAGTCACATATGAGTAGGAAACTAAAAATAAAAGTAAGTAATAGATAGACTTTTTCCAAACCAATCCGAAACACACATGGCCAGATGGCCGGATAGGCACTGTGTACTCTCCACCGGTGTTTTTGAACACCAGAAACTTGGGATACAGCTATACGTTGACAGCGAAGCCCCAATGCAATGGCGTAGCAAGGGGGGTGCGGTCTGCACCGGAACCCCTAGTTCAGGGGACCTCCAAATCAGAGAAGGTTTCTAACACTAGTTTGAATAAAGTTCTTTAATCCTCTTCGTGCAATAGGAGACGCTTACTACGCTGACGTCGTATACTCATTATACAAAGCTACGATTTGTAATCTATCATGTCCAGTAAGTCTTCTGGATGGTTAATTAACAATATCAGATCAGTCAGGATATCCTAGGTCATCCAAACTGTTCTTGAGTTTAGAACCTAAAGTCTACGGGTGTATCGGTAATTTCTTTAACTATACAAAGATACGATTTGTAATTTATTATGTCCAGTAAATCTTCTGAAAGTTCAATAGACAGTATCAGATCAGTCGGGATATCCTAGGTCATCCAAACTGTTCTTGTGTTTAGATCCTAAAGTCTGCGGGTGTAACGGTAACTTATTTCATTATACAAAGATGCGATTTGTAATATCTACTATGGCCAGTATTTCTTCAGAAAGTTCAATAGACAGTATCGTATCAGTCGGGATATCCTAGGTGATCCAAACTGTTCTTGAGTTTAGATCCTTAAGTCTATGGGTGTAACGGTAACTTCTTTCGTTATACAGAGCTACGATTTGTAATCTATCATGTCCAGTAAGTATTTTGAAAGTTCAATGGACGGTATCAGATCAGTCGGGATATCCTAGGTCATCCAAACTGTTCTTGAGTTTACATCCTAAAGTCTACGGGTATAACGGTATCTTGTTTCATTATACAAAGCTACGATTTGTAATCTATCATGTCCAATAAGTCTTTTGAAAGTTTAATAGAAAGTACCGTCTACCCCCGTTGGTTTGTACGACACCTCATGCAAACCAACGGGGTTCATTTTCTAATTTGAACTTTTAGTAACCCTGTGGGCTTCTAAAAACACACTGATGATTACCCTTTTTGCCGTTTTGTTTTGATTCTGCGTTCCGTTTCACCCCGTTCCATAAGCAGAATGACGTTTGAACCATTTTTAGTTTAAACAATGTGCAGATTAGAGGAGGTCAAATTCATGTTCAAGAAATTCAAACACGTTTATGCCCGTTTCACCTTGCAATGCTACGAGCAACTTGATATTGTGGTAGTTGGACATTCTGTGAAATACAAATGGCCTCCAATACACTTTGAAGTTTGGGTTACGATATTTACATACTGTATCATGCTAAAATTTGAAATAAATATTCGTGAAATGTAGTCTATACTGCTGATGGAGCCTCAGTGCACAACTATAATGCTCTTGGTACACTCATGAGATGTCCCAGGCTTTCAAACTATTCTGGAATTAGGACCTTCAAGGTCTACATGCTATACTCAAGTTTCTCTTCACTCTATCGGCATCATTCTTTTACGATTGTGTCTGTTGCATCTTATAATATTACGTGTACATCTGTGTGTTGCTAATTAGGTGTCCAATGGCATGTAAATGGACTTCAATGTATTCTGAAGTTTTGGTCGTCGCAATATCTGTAAAATTTTTGATATTTTTATTGTAGCGAATGCTCGCGGAACCTACACTACTCTTAGTGCCTCAGAGTGCCATTCTGATAACTTAGCAACATTCCCTTGGTGATCTCGGTCATCCTCCCTACCTTCTCCAGGAATAGCTGCTAATTCATCTAGGAATTCATCAAGAGATTTCTACAGAAATCCCTCCACGGTGTCCACACAATTTTTTCCAGGATTTCCTCCAGCAATTCACGTGGGTTGTTCCAGGAATTCCTCACAGGGATTTCTCCTGAGATTCCTTAAGGGATTCTTTGTAAAATTCCTGCAGGAATTGCCCAAAGGATTCCACCTCGCATCCTTCCAGGGATGCACCTATAGATTCCCCAAGGATTCAACCAAACATTCATCCAGGGATTGATCCTGGAAATAACCCAAGTATTTCTCTATGAAATCCTGCAGAAATTCATTACGGAATTCCACCAGGAAATCCAACATTGACTCAACCAGGAATTTACCCAACAATTGCTCAGGGAATCCCTGCAGGAGTTCCTCCCTGAATCCCTACAAAGTTTCCTAGAGGAATTCCTCAAGGGATTTCTCCAGGAATTCCTCCAGGGATTTCCCCAGGGAATCCTCCAAGAGTTCCTTCAATAATTCCCCTGAGAATATCTCCAGGGTTTCTTTTAGGGATTCCTCCAGAAATTCCACTACGGATACAACCAGAAACTTCTTAAGGATTTCCATTAAAAAATCATTCAAATCTTACTTCAGGAACCTTCTCAAGAAATTCATCAAGAGATTCTTCCAATGTTTCCACTTGAAATTCTTCATGGAACTCCTTCAGGAATTCCTCAACTAATACCTCCAAAGGTTCTTCAATAAATTCTTCCCTTAACAGCTCCAAGAATTTTTCTAGAGATTACTCCAAAGATTTCTCCAGAACACCTTATTGAATTTCCCCACGAAATCCTCCAAAAATTCTTCCAAGAATTCCATCAGTAATTTCTCAATTAATTTCACCAGGGATTCCATCAGGAATTCTACCAGGAATTCTATAAGGAATTCCTCCAGGGATTCCTCAAGCAATTCCTCTAGCAACGACGGGCAGATTAGAGGGGGTCAAATTAAAAAGTGTTCAGAATAGATGAGGTCAAACCAACGGGTGTTGACGGTATCAGATCAGTCGGAATATCCTAGGTCATCCAAACTGTCCTTGAGTTTAGATCCGAAGGTCAGCGGGTGTAACGGTAACTTCTTTCATTAAAATTTACGTCTTCTGAAAGTTACAGTGGTTGTTTTTATCAACAGTAAGGAAGCCCGTAATAATACATATCCCTAAAATATATAACAATGCTTATTGTTCGTACGCTTAAGGATGGCCCAGTCACCGCGATTGATTATGGAATGTTACTCAGTATGTCAGATATAGCTGATGTTACGAGTGACCTGAAGTTCTGAACTCAATAATAGTTTAGCTGATCTGGAACATTCTCATAGTGTCTCTAAATGACATTTGACCTCCACTGATCTCAGCAGATTATTATATGCTTTTATTTATGGTAAAAACACGTGAAGTTTTTCTTGTAGATTTGAAGGACTTCAAGCGAACAGTTCAAACAAACCTTTGAATGTCCCAAAGGTTTATAATAAAAAGTAGAATTCAGATTGGTCCAGTAACCACGGACAAATATGGAACGTTACTCAGTTTAGCAGATATGGCTGTTGTTATGAGTGTAGATCTGAAGTCCAGAATTCCAAGGTAGTTAAACTGACCTGGAATATCCCTGTAGTGTCTCTAAATGACATTTGAGATATCAAGAGCTTCGCGGATTCCAGCAGATTGTGAAATACTACTATTAATGGTGAAAACACATAAAGTTTTTCTTGTAGATTTGAAGGACTTCATTATAGAACAGTTTGGACAACCCTGAATGTCCCAAAGGTTTATAATGAGCTTGTAGACTTCAGGTTAACTACGGTTAATTATGAAACGTTACTCAGTATGGCCACTGTTACGAGTGTAGACCTGAAGTTCTGAACTCCAAGGTAGTTTGGCTGACCTGGAATATCCCTACAGTGTCTATAAATGACGTTGTAGATGTTAACAATTTCACGGATCCCAGTTGATTATGCAATGCTTTTATATGTGGTGAAAATACATAAAATCATTCTTGTAGATTTGAAGGACTTCACTATAGGACAGATCGGAACACCTAGAACATCCCAGAATATACAATAGTAGTAGTAGTAGTAGTAGTAGTAGTAGTAGTAGTAGTAGTAGTAGTAGTAGTAGTAGTAGTAGTAGTAGTAGTAGTAGTAGTAGTAGTAGTAGTAGTAGTAGTAGTAGTAGTAGTAGTAGTAGTAGTAGTAGTAGTAGTAGTAGTAGTAGTAGTAGTAGTAGTAGTAGTAGTAGTAGTAGTAGTAGTAGTAGTAGTAGTAGTAGTAGTAGTAGTAGTAGTAGTAGTAGTAGTAGTAGTAGTAGTAGTAGTAGTAGTAGTAGTAGTAGTAGTAGTAGTAGTAGTAGTAGTAGTAGTAGTAGTAGTAGTAGTAGTAGTGTATTGGAAAGGCAATATGGTCAGATATGAAAATGCTACAAACACATGCATGCGACACATCAAACTGCGGCATTTTCGATAACCTGATGAAAGATAAGCAGGAAAATAGGATCAATCTTTATCTGAACCGGTTGTGCTCCGGAACTGGTTCTTGGTGCCCAGCCGGAAGTGGCCAAATATACAATTGAGCCAAACCCATACATGCGACACATAGTGGCACTACATGCGACCAATAGTGGCTTTTTAGATAACCTGATGAACGGTTAGAAGGAAAATAGGTTCAGTCTATATCGGAACCGTTAGTGTTCCGGAACCGGCTCCGGGTGTCCCACCGAAAGTGATCAAACACAATAGTGAACTTAACCAATGCATGTGACTCATCAAAGCACGGCTTTTTCGATAAACTAATGAGCGGTTATCAAGGAAGCTGACTCAGACCACATTATAAACTACTGGTTGTTATCTGGAACCGGTTCCGGGTGTCCCGACGGAAATGGTCAAATCTAAAAGTGAAGCAAACACATGCATGTGACACATCAGTTAGTAACGTGATAAACAGTTAGCAAGAATATAGTCACAGACCATATTTGGACAGCCGGTAGTGTTCTGGAATTGGTTTCGAGCGGTATACCCGGCCAAATATAGATGTGAACCGAACCCATGCATGCGACACATCAAATCAAGGCTCTTTGACAACCTAATGACCAGTTAATTAGAAAATAGGCTTCTAGTTGCCCCGATGGAAGTGGCCAAATTTAGAGGCGCACCAAACCTATGCATGCAACAGAACAAATCGCGGTTTTTAGGTAACCTGATGAACAGTTAGTCAGAAAATAGCCTCAGACCATATTTCTGGAGAAATGATAGTTTTCTGGAACCGGTTGTGGGTGTCCCGCCGGATGTAGTAAAATGTAGAAGGGTGCACATTGGCACAAGAAAATAACCCCAGATCACATTAGAAATAACCGGAATTAGTTCCGAGTGTCCCGCCGGAATTAGTCGAATGTCAACCTATGCATGCGACACATCAATTAGCGGATTTAAAGGCAAACTAATGAACAATTAACAAGAAAATAGTCTCAGGCCATATTTGGAACAACGTGTAGTATCATGGAATTTGTTCCGGGTGTCGCACCGGAAGTGGTCAAAAATAAAAGCGAATTAAACCCATGGATACGACACATCAAATTATGGCTTTTTGGTAACCTGATGAACGACTGACGAGAAAATGGGCTCATACCACATTGTAGATAACCAGTGGTGTTGCATAACCAGCTATGGGTGCTTCGCCGAAATTATGAAAGTGAAAAAAATCAATTCAAGCGATACATGAAATCGATGCTTTTTTGGGTAGGACTCATAGTAAAGAAATGGTCGAAGTCTTCATATATGAAAGAGAACAAAATCTTGACAAAACCAAAGCGATCTTATGATGATATATGATCATATGGTGTGATATGATCATTTCAGACTTCTGAGGTGTAGATATGCGTTTTTATGGGAAAATTATAAGTTGATCGCATCAACATTAAACTAAGTTTTCAATCCCCTTTTTCGTATTAAATTACTGAGAAAAAAGTTGAGGGCAAGTGGTTGCACTTGGATGGGTTCTTCTTCTTCTTCTTCTTCTTTCTGGCTCTACGTCCCCACTGGGACATGGCCTGCCTCGCTTCAACTTAGTGTTCTTTGAGCACTTCCACAGTTATTAGTTGAAGGGCTTTCTTTCCCTGCCATTGCATGAATTCGTATATTGTGAGGCAAGGACAATGATACACTATGCCCAGGGAGTCGAGAAAAATTTCCCGACCGGATTGGGAATCGAGCCCACCGTCTCCGGATTGGCGATCCATAGCCTTAACCACTAGGCTAACTGGAGACCCCTGACTAGGATGGGTCTTGATATGGAAAATTTCCCATTTCTGCATTTTTTCCCATATTTATGTCAAACTAAACATAAATTATATGACCAAGGAAAATTATATCAAAGTGTGCAGTAAAAAAAACTATGTCGAAGACCTTAAAGTGATCTGTGTTTTTTGATCAGGAGGGCAAGCACCCGTAGGAAATTTGTACCTACTAACTTTTATAACTAAACGCAATACGCAATAAAATGAAATTGCAGTATTTAATCCTTCATCAGTCACGCTGTTGTATTTTGTACAATACGTTGAAAAAGCTCGTCTGACTTACATAAATCAACGTGGTGCTAGTGGCGGTGGCCAATTTCTGGAAGGTTAAGGATTTTTATTCACTCGTGCATTATTTTGCTCTGATTTTTTCTTATTATGCCTACAAAACGTTCATGAGAAATCATCACTAAACTCTTTTGGAAATCACGAACTCTTTTGAGGGCTAACTTAAAATTTCCTGGTTCCTGTATGGGTCCTTTTAAAATTATCTTCCAATACTATTCGCTGAACGAATTCCTCCAGAAACTCTTCAAATAATTTGAAAAAAAAAAATCATCAGGTAATCCTGGAGTAGTTCTTGAGTACATCCCTGAAAAGTTGATTGAAGGATTAATTAAATTTACAAATGAACACCTGAATGAATTTCTGAAGAAAACCTCAGAGGTATTTTTGAAGGAACCATTTGAGGAACTCCTGGGGAAATCCCTGGAAGAATTCCCGGAGCAATCCCTGGAAGATTTTCTGGGTAAATCTCTAAAGAAACACCTGCATGAATCCCTGGAGCAATTTCTACAGGAATGGGCTTCCTCCACCTGTTGAATCCCTGGATGAATTTTCGGAGGGATTCCTGGATATAAATTATGCGAGGAATACCTGGAGAAATATCTGAAGACATTCCATGCGGAAATCCTAGAAAAAAAAAAACGCTAGAAAAAATTCTGGAGGATTCCTTGAAGAAAACTTTGGAGATAATCCTGGAGGAATTGTGAGAGGGATCCCTAGAAAAAAAAAACAGAAGAAATCTCTTGAGGGATTCCTGGAGGAAATTTCTGAATAAATCCTTGGAGACATTCATGGAGAATTGCTGGAGCAATCCCTGAAGCAATTCCTGGGAAGATCTTTAGAGAGAATCCTGGAGGAATGCCTGGAGAAACTTCTGAACAAATTCCTGGCGTAATTCCTGGAAGAATTCTTGGATGAGACCCAGCACGAATTCCTTAATAAATTTCTTGGAAAAATTCTTGGAGCAATATCCCTGGAAAAAATCCTAGAGGAGTTCCTGGAGAAATCTCCAGGGGAATTCTGGAAGGAATTGCTGGAGAAATTTCTGAAAAAAAATCCTATGAGAAATTCTAGGAGGAATCCCTGGAAGAACCCTTGGAGGAATTTCTAGAGGATTCTCTGGAGGAATCTCTGGGAATATTCCTGGAGAAATCCCTGGATGAATCCCTGAAGCAATTCCTAAACGAATCTGTGGAAGAATGTCTGGAGGAATCCCTGAAAAATGCCTGATAGTATTACTTGAGAATTTCTTGGAAGAATCTCTGAAGAAATTCCTAGAGGGTTTCCTGAAGAAATTCCTGCAGGAATTGCTGAAATAGTTTCTGGAGGATGTCCAGGAGCGATTCCTGGAGAAATTCCTGGATAAAAACCTGGAGGAATTCCTAGAGGTATTTCTGGGAGTATTGTAGGAGGAACCGCTCGAGGAATTCTTGAAAGAATTACTTGATGAATTTCTAGAGGAATCTGCAGCGGAATTTTGGGTGATTTCCATGTGTGTTATTTTTCTATCTCTGATAAATTCCTGGAGGAATTTCTAGCGGAATTTCTGAAGGATTCCCTGGAGAAATCCTTGAAGGAATTCCTGAAGGAATTCCTAGGGAAATCCCTGAGGAAATTTGTGGTGAAATTCTTAAATAAAATCCTGGAGGAATGCCTGGAGGAATTTCTTGAAGTATTCCTGTGGAAAACGCAGGAGGAAGCCATGATGAAATTGCTGGAGGAATTTCTTCAGGAGTTCTTGAAATAATTACTGGATACATTTCTAGAAGCATCTCTAGAGGAGTTCTGGGAGGTTTCTATTATTATTCTAGTTCTGAAAAAAAAAATCCTAGAGAAAATGCTGGTGGAATTTCTAGCGGAATTTCTGGAGTAATTCCTGGAGAAATCCTCGAAGAAATTTCCGAAGGAATCCCTAGGGGAAGCCTTGAAGAATTTTTTGAAAAAATCCCTGGAGAAATCTCTAGTGGAATCTCTGAAAAATTGCTGAATGTTTACTGGAGAATTTCCTGGAAGAATTTCTGAAGAAATCCCTAGAGGATTTGCTGGAAGATTATTTAGAGGAATCCCTGGAAAAATCCTAGGAAGAATTCCCAGAGCAATCAATAGAAGATTTTCTGGATAAATCTCTAAAGAAACACCTGGATGAACCCCTGGAGCAATTTCTACAGGAATGCCTGGAAGAAGCCCTGTTGAATCCCTGGATGAATTCCCGGAGGAATTCCTGGATGAATTTGTGAAAGTCTATCTGGAGGAATTTTTGTATAAATTAAGCGAGGAATACCTAGAGAAATATCTGAAGACATTCCATGTGGAAATCCTAGAAAAAATCCTAGATAAATTTCTGGAGGATTCCTTGAATAAAACTTTGGAGAAATTCCTGGAAGAATTGCGAGAAATATCCCTAGAAAAAAAAATCAGAAGAAATCTCTTGAGGGATTCCTGGAGGAAATTTTAGAGAAATTTCTGAAGAAATCCTTGGAGGAATTCATAAGAATTCTCTGAAGGAATTGCTGGAGCAATCCATGAAGCAATTCCTGGGAAAATCTTTCGAAAGAATCCTGGAGGAATGCCTGGAGAAACTTCTGAACAAATTCCTGGCGTAATTCCTGGAAGAATTATTGAATGAGACCCAGCACGAATTCCTTAATAAATTTCTTGAAGCAATATCCCTGGAAAAAAATCTAGAGGAATTCCTGGAGAAATCTCCAGAGGAATTCTGGAAGGAATTGCTGGAAATTTCTGAAAAAAATCCTTAGAAGATTTTTTGGAAAAATTCCTGGAGAAATTGCTGAAGGAATTCCTGAAGAAATTCTTGGGGTGATTCCTGATGAATTTCCTGGAAAAGTTGCTTTGGGAATTTCTGGAGGAATCCTTGAAGTAATTCCTGGAGGATTCTTTGGAGGAATGCTTGCCACAATTACTGGATGAATTTCTGGGGGAATCTCTAGAAAAACTCTGCGAGAAATTTCTGAAAAATCCCCTAAGAAATTCCTGGAGGAATTTCTAGACAAATTTCTGGTGGAATTCCTGGAGAAATCTTCGAAGGAATTTCTGAAGGTATCCCAGGGAGAATCCTTGGAGAAATTTGTGGATAAATCCCTGAAGAAGTTCCTTGAAGAATTTTTAGCAGAATTCCTAGAGGAATCCCTGCAGCAATTCCTGGAGGAAAATCTGGAAGAATTCCTGAACCAATTCCTTAAAAACTTTTGAAGAAGTTCCTGGATGAATTGCTGACATAATTTATGATGGAATTCTTCGATTAATTCCTGGGGAAATACCTCAAGAAATTACTGGAAAAATTCCTCGAGGAGACCCTGGAGAAATTCCTGAATGAAATCCTGCAGGAATGCGTGCATGAATTTCTGGAAGTACCCCAGGAAAAACTCCTGAAGCTATCCCAGGGGAAACTCCTGAAGGAGTGCCTGAAGCTATTCCTGGAGGAATCTCTGCAAGAATCCAAGGAGAAATCCCTGGAGGAATGCCTGGAAAATTTCCTGGAAGAATGCCTAGGAGTATTCCTGGTGTAATTTTTGGAGGATTCCTTGAAGTTATTCCTGGAGAAATCTTTGGAGGAATTCCTGAAGGAAGTCCTGAAGGAATACATTCAGGAAACCCTGGAAGATTTCTTGGAGGAATCTCTGAAAAAACCCTTGTAGGAATTCTTGGAGGGAGCGAAATCTCTTAAGGAATTCGTAGAGGAATACCAGAAATAATTCCTGAAGAAATCGCAGATGGAATTCTTTGAGAAATTCTGGAGGAATGATTAGAAGAGTTCCTGAAGAAACACGGAAGAAATTTCAAGAGGAATTCCTAAGGGAATCTCTAAACAGTCCCTGAAGGAAGTACCGGAAGTACCTGAAGAAAGACCTTGGAATCTCCGGTAGAAATTGCCATTTTTCGATTCTAATAGATTCCCATCATGTGACACCTCAAATTTCGCAGAATGCCGCGCGTAATCCAGTAAAACAAAGATAAACTTTATTGATCGATTCTGGTCACCCGGTGACCTCGGAACAGGTCCTGGGGACCTTGGAATCTCCGGCAGAAATGACCATTTTCAGAGTCTAAAAGAATCCCATCTGGATGAATTTCTGGAGGAATTGATGAGAAATTTCTGAAGATGTTCATGGATGAATCCATGAAGGAATTCCTGAAGAAACTCCTGAAAAATAAATGCTAGAGGATTCCTGGAGGAATGCCTAGAGGAATTTCTCGAGGAATTTCTCGAGAAAAATGGCAATTTCTACCGGAGATCCAAGGTCCCCAGAATCTGTTCCGAGGTCAGCGGGTGACCAGAATCGATCAACAAAGTTTTTCTTTGTTTTACTGGATTACGCGCGGCATTCTGCGAAACTTGAGGTGTCGCATGATGGGATTCTATTAGATCGAAAAATGGCCATTTATACCGGAGATTCCAAGGTCACCAGAACCTGTTCCGAGGTCACCGGATGACCGGTTGACCTAATCAGGTCCGAAATTACATGTTTAGAATAATCTGACACTAACAACAACAATAACATGCTGTTTTCCAGTCGAAATTATGATCATATGGTAATGTTACGGATCATGCCACACCTAGATCCGTCCCGCAGAAAAGGGGGAGGGTCATAGAGGGATCCCCGCCAAACCATTGTAAAGCTACACTCTTTCCCTCGATGATACTTCAAACCGAATGCAATTTGGTGCCCTAGTTTCGGAGAACGAGCCATTTGAAGTCAGAAAGAATCGTCCCGGGCGGTTAAGGGTTAAGTTCTGAAGGAGTTCCTTAAAGAATACAAGGAGAAACTCCTGAAGGAATCCTAAGAAGAGTTCCTGGAGGCTCTTTGGAGGATTTTTTAAAATCCCAGAAAGAAACACAGAAGAAATTCCCGAGTAATGCCCTGCAGAAATTCTTGGAGGAACCCATGGAGAAATCCCTGGAGGATATCTTAGAGAAATGCCTGAAGTGATTAACGGAGGAATCTCTTTGAAGAACTCCTGTCGGAATATATGTAGGATTCTCTAGAGGCATTTCTGAAGGAATCCCTGGAATAACTCCTGGAGCAATCTCTGAAGAAATTCGCGGAGGAATCTCTTGAGATATTCCTGAAGGAATCCTAGGAATATTTCCTGAAGAAATTGCAGATGGAATCCTTGGAGAATACCAAGAAGAGTTCGTGGAGGAACTCTTTGAGGCATCCCTGCACTGCCCCTATTCGCCTAACAGTCCCATGTTTGCTGGGTTTCCTATTCACATGGGACTGTTGTGCGAACGGGGGTAATGTAGCAGTTCCTGAAAGAATCCCTGCAGGAGTTTCTAAAGAAACCCCAGGAGGAATCCCGGAAGAAGTTTCTAGAGGCACGGCCCCTTCTGCCCCCCTCTGGCTATGCCCATGTGGGTTTGTATATAAAGGTTTATCCCGGCATGTAATTATCGTCTTGATATTGATCGGCCTCTAGTGATAGCGAATGTGGTCAAACAGTCAACTGAGAGGCCTACTTTGCAGCTCTGTCTTGTCGTTGAACAAAACGTCGACATATGTCAATAAGTTTCCCAATTCGATGATGGCTTCAAAATGGTTACTTTTCTTAATAAAATAATTCTCAGGATTCAGAAACACTTCGGCTTACGTCAACGAGAAGATCATATACGACGAGAAAGGCACTATCACCACTAGGTGGATCAATCTGGTTTTTTATGGGTCATACTGTAAACTTCAAACTCGTTTAGCGTAATGATGAGTTAGGCCAAGAATCACTTTGGTGCAATGCACAATGGTCCACGAACCAGATTTACGAGGAAAGATGCATGCAGCGCCTTCAAATGATTTTTTAGACAAATATGGTCTTCTACAAAGTTGTCCCTAAAAATAAAGCCCTCTTTTTAATATACATGAAAATTAGGGTGGTCCATATTTTCAAAGAAATTGGTAAACAAACTTTTTTATTTGCAAGAATAACTGTATACATTCTTCAGGAAAGTTGTAGATCTATCAATTTTGAACAAGTTTGCCGAAGACACTTTTTATGTAGCTTTAAAATTGACCGATCTAGAGGTATTTTTCTGAATAAGCTTAGGGTGGTTCAAGAAAATCGGTTTTCTGGCGTTAACTTTTTCAGTTTCGATTTTTCATCAAAGTCGCTCAAGAAACACTTGTAGAGAATTTGAAGACGCGTCGTTTCGTGCGCTGAGATGATCGTTATCTCTTTTGGTTCAAAAGTTACAGGCATTTTTCTAAAAAAAACGTAGTTTTTTAAAAAGGTGTTTTGATGGGTTGGGGCAAACATAAAAAATATCTTTTGCCCGCATTCAAAAGAAGAAATGTCTTTTTTGTTTCAAATTTCTCGTCAAAGTCGCCTGAGAACCACTTTTAGAGCTTCTAAAAACGCACATTTTCGTGCGCTGAAAAAGTTGCTTCGTCATTCCGTTCAAAAGATATTGATGATTTTCTAGAAAAAAATAGGCACTTTTCAAACATTTTTTAATTGAGTTACAAAAATAACACCCTCTAATTTTTTGGTATGTTTTATAACAACATTTCTTCTTTTAAATGCGGGCAAAAGATATTTTTTATGTTTGCCCCAACTCGTCAAAACACATCTTTAAAAAACTATGATTTTTTAAGAAAAATGCCTCTTTTGAACCAAAAGAGATAACGATCATCTCAGCGCACGAAACGACGCGTCTTCAAATGCTCTACAAGTGTTTCTTCGGCAACTTTGATGAAAAAATCGTAACTGAAAAAGTTATCGCCAGAAACCCGGTTTTTCTTGAACCACCCTAAGCTTATTCAGAAAAATACCTCTAGATCGGTCAATTTAAAAGCTACATAAAAAGTGTCCTCGGCAAACTTGTTCAAAATTGATAGATCTACAACTTTCCCGAAGAATGTATACAGTTATTCTTGCAAATAAAAAAGTTTGGTTACAAATTTCTTTGAAAATATGGACCACCCTAATTTTCTTGTATATTGAAAAGAGGGCCTTATTTTTAGGGACAACTTTGTATAGAAGACCATATTCGTCTAAAAACTCATTTGAAGACGTTGAATGCATCTTTCCTCGTAAATCTGGTTCGTGGACCACTGTGCAATGATACAACTCCTAAAAATACTGCATGCAAGCACAACAAACCTGTTGTTTTGCAGCCTCACGTTTATATCCCTACATGAATGTAACTAATTATATATAACATCTTTCTGTTTAAAAATAAACGATAATCACTGCAGGCTACATAAAACGGTATCGCCTTGCTGACTCATTTCATGCCACGTTCCTCTACTGCACAATGCACCCATGTATAACAGTTGTTTCAGGCATTGTTTCCGTTGAACAATAAACTAATAGCTAACACCTGACAAGAATACAGTATCTTCTATATGTAAACAATGCAGGTTTCGTAGACAATCCATAATTCGAAAGATGGAGTTTTTGCATGAACGCACGGAGTGAATATCGGTGATCAAATTTTTCTGGACAAAAAGGGGGGATAGCTGACAGCACACGCTAAAAATTAAAACATTCATTGACAGTGGGTGGAACTCCGCCCAGGTAAAATGAATCGCTGCAGAGCTGGACTAGTGGAATGTACAATCTATTACAACTTGTTATTGTTCTAGGCCAAACTAAATCTCCACAATGGCAGACCACGTCCGAGCATGGCAGGAAGGTCAACGTCTGCACATCAACGACCTTCCAGATGAAATGATCCAAGCCATAACGAAGTATCTACCGATAGGCGATCGCAAGAACTTGTCCATGGTCTCTTCGCTTTGGAATGGACATGCATTTTCCGACGCAAATATGGACTACGTCAGACTGCGGATCAAGGGTTCCGCGCATGAGCATCGGCATCGACCAAGCCTGTACAGGTCGGAACGGCGCTATCGTCATCTGGTGTACTCCTCGAGAAATCCATTGAATGAAATCGACTTTGACATGACAATGTACACACTCATGGTGCTGGGATCGGAGATCCAGAGTTTTGTCCTGCTGAATAGGTGCACGTTAGGGCAGTTAAAAGAATTGGTCGACCTTTTACCCAATTTGCAGATGTTGAGTTTAAATGTGGTTTCAGTAGGGAATAGCTTGGTCGAATTTCCAGCAATGCAGCAGTTGAGAGAGCTTCGCATGAACAACAATACGCTGTTGGAGGCGTGGTTGACCAGTTCCTTAGCCAATTCAAATATTCGGAAGTTGTATGTGAATTTGACGGGCAGAAGAGAAGGAGAGGATCAGTTTCTCAATTTCATCGCACAACACCAAAAGCAACTTGAATGGTTCGGACTGTTGGCGCCAGAGCACCTGAAGATATCCTACAATAAACTTAATCTACGCCAGCTGCACACCCTGGATCTGAGCGAAGCTCAGTGTGAACGTGATGAAGAGGAGCTGATTACATTTTTCAAGAATTTACCTATATTGCAGGTAGCAATGCTACATTTTGACGTAACGACTGCTGTGCTGAAAGTTATTTGCAACCATTGTGCTTGTTTGTACAAACTCAGGTTCAAGGTCGATGCATTGGGTAGCGAGTGTTTCCGGTTTCTGAGGCGTCTGATTCACTTAAGGGTAAGTTTTTTAATTTAACCTTGGCGCAGCTAGGCTAAGGGAGATGGTGGTGGATTTATTTTAATGCTGATGTCATTCGTCGACCCCGAAGAGGTTTCATCCAAACTTCTGGAGAAGTGTTTCATCGACATTGCTGAACATCTTTTTGAGTACTCGTTTTATATAGTTCAATTATCCAACCACTGCATCTACAAATCTTCTGGAATCTCAAAAGCTATTGCAAGATACTTTTGGAATATGCCATGTCGATCAAACTACCCTCAAGCTGAGAACTTGCTGCCATTCTAGGCATTTATGTCCCATGTTACTTTTAGACGAATTAGACTTTTTTTTAGGCCAAGTGCTTTATTTTTACATATGTTTTTTTTTTTTTCTATATCGTTTATTAAAGGCTCATTCGTTTTATAAAAAACTTTACGGAGCCGAAATTCTTAATGAATAATTTCTTATTCTAACAGCAATTGAAAATTCTAATAAAAAGTTCTGCGTGCGCACTTCTTCTTAACGCGCGGTCCGGAACCTGAGCTCGAACCCGATGCGGCAAATTGAGCCCTGCGTTGATCGGCAGTCGGGTTTCCCATCACTTCCTTTATTGCCTTCGCGACTTCCTCCAACTTTTCCGTCTGTGTCATCGGGCGCCATTCGTCTTCCGAGTCTGCTTCGCTTTCACGAACGACTAATTCTTCCACTCCTAGCTCATTCGATGGCTGATCGTTGTCTTCCAGTACTTCTATTATCTCTATTTCCGATGTTTTCCCAATCGATGATGGAACCGCGTCGTCCGCTGAAACCACAGCAGCATATGAATGGGGTTCCTGTTCCTTCTCTTGATTTTTCGCCGGCTGTTTCCGATTCTCACGTTGAGGGCAAGAATTCCTGCGGTGGCCTACCGCGCGACACAAAAAGCAAACGTCTTTTAAACCATCGTAAAAAATACGCGCCTTCCAGTTTCCGACTACGATTTCTGGTGGTATGGTGCACTCCACATCGATATATACGCCACGCACGCCATTGAAAACATGGCCAAGCCCCGAGTCTGCGGGAAACTTTTCGTGGATCACTTGCTCAACTTTTCCGTATTTTCGTAGTACCGACGACAAACACTCATCGCTTAGTTCCGGCGGCAAATCAAAAACCCGGACGTACTGCATGTTTGCTCCAGCGATGCACATACGCACTTCCACTTGCAGCCCATTCGCATAAACGAACTTCCTAGGTTCCGCGTTTTTTCTCAGACATTCCATCATAGCATCCATAGATGAAAACTTTAAAAACAGCGAACGGTCCTTCGCTGTTTTGTATGCTGTCTCGATTAGCAGCAAATCCGTCTCCAACGATTTCACAAAAATCGCTATCTCCGCCCATGACGGCCGAGGGCTACCCGGCGGGAAACGAAATTGTGCGGTATTAATAATCTCGCACATCTCGATAGCACAAAACGAACCAACGGTGAATGACCGGGGTACAAAGCACGGTACCGTTTGCCTATACAACACAGTCTGTTGGCAAAGATAAAGCGAACGGCAAAGAGCACATTTGCTGGCGACTGTATCCGACGACAGCTGCGATAGAACTGACATATGTTTTCAACAAACATGAAAATTAACATACTTTGCTCGAAAGCTCATGAAAAGGATATCATCAAGTCAAAATTGTGGAATTTCTACACATATCTGTCCCACAACTGAAATTCCACCAGTGGACAATTTCTACACAAAACCCATATTTCAATTCTGCATTGTGAATGCCCTTATTTTATGTTGGAATAACGTTCTACCTGGACTTCTTCACAACTAGCAATTTCAAGCTTATAATACTTATTTACTTTCAGTCCTGGACAGCCACGGTGGTGCAGAGGGCCGAATTGAAAGATTTCCATTCTGGGCGATTGCCAGCCATCGCCTTGACCTGTGGCCAGGTCAAATTTCTATCGCCTTGCTCGTTTTCGTTATTGAGGCTGCGCAGCCATGAGCCTCTGGGTCTGCCTCTGCTGCGATATCCTGCTGGGTTCCAATCTAACGCTTGCTTGCAGACTTCGTTTTCGCCCCTGCGTAGAGTGTGGCCGACCCACCTTCACTTTCGCCCCTGAATTTCTTTCGCTATCGGCTTTTGATGACATCGACGATGGCGCTCCACGTTGTAGATCCAATTGTGAGGCCATCATACACGAATTAGGGTAACGGTTGAATTTTGGACCCCCAGAGGACATTAGTTTGAATTTAAGTCAAAATCAAACAGATTCAGAGGGTATTTACACATAATAATGATGTTAGTATATTCGTAAAAGCCTCCACTGTCCGTTAAAAATACCCACAAAGTCATTTCTGGCTAAAAATTTGATGAAAATAACTGATTTTTGAAGCATTAGTTTTCACTGTTTTGGACACCCCAATATATTTTGGACCCTCCTCAGTATATATTTTGGACACCCGGTGTTTAAACTCGTTTGAAACTATTTTGGAACATTTTGCCGCTTGAATATGCTGGATCACATCCTGATTACTTGATTGACAAAGGCTGATTAGACGAACATTGCGAATTTAATGCGCTAGAATGATAAACATTTTTGTTTACATCTGCAAGTTTCCTCAACACCGCAATCTCTTTTTGTAAACATGAACGACACTCGCACGGATGACAAGATTGACAAAAAAAAATTTCAAGGCAAATAAGAATATTTCTAGTAAGGAAATGATTGCTGCCCGTGCAGAGCAATCTTATTTAGCGAATGATTGTAAAAATTTCCGTCATCCTATCATTAAACCTGTGTAAGTTGTGATAATGCGACCCAGGGGGTCCAAAATATATGGGGGTCCAAATTATATTGGCTACCCTATACACCGCAGGCATCTATTGATGAAGACCTGCAACCGTTGAGTGTTCTCCACTGATACACACTAGGTTTCATTGGCGTACATCAGCACAGATTTCACGATCGAGTTGAAAATTCGGATTTTGGTGCGTCGACTGATCTGGTTGTGTTTCCATACACTCAGCGAAAAAAAACTAGCGAAATTCATTGAAACACCTTATGAAAATTTGCTATAATTAATTCTTATGCATGCCATAAGAATACCTTATGAAAATTGATCGTGCTGGCTATGACAAATCTCATAAGGTAGACTTATGAAAAGAACAAAAAAATCTTAAAATGATGCAGACTGGATTCGATCCATGAACGTCGGGATCACCGAGCCCGTGTTTTATCCACACGGCTACCGACGCTTGAGAGTATCATGTTGCTAAACATGAATAAAAGTCAAGCTGCGAGACGATTTTACTTCATTGAGTGACCTAATGACATTCATCCGAATCATTATGAATTATTTAAAGGCCGTTTCATAAGTTGGGCCTTATGGAAATTTTCATTTCGTCCATTACGACGAGGAACAGTAGCGGTGATAGGATACATCCTTGCCTCACTCCAGCAACGACCCGGATGGGATGGGATCGAGTAAAACACCGTTGTGCAGTACTCTTCATGAAAATGCCCTGTACTGTGCTTCAATGAGGCCGACGATTTTCTGAGGGAGACCCTTGCGCCTGAGGGCATCTCACATATTTCCGTGATTAAGACATTCGAAAGCATTTTCGTGATTCATTGATTTCCTCCAGAATGATACGGAGCGTGACAATATGGTCCACACATGATCGTCAGGCACGGAATCCTGCTTGCTGCTGTCAGAGAGTTGCGTCAATCTTCTTTTGTATCCGATTAAGGATCACTTTGCAGAACACTTTGGGAACGATGCACAGCAACATGATACCCCAATAATTATCGCATACAGTCAGGTCACCCTTTTTGGGTACAGTTAATAAGACGCATTGCATCCAGTCGGCCGGAAATGTTGCGGTTTCCCATATGCTGCAGAATAATTGTTGAAAAGTAGTTGTGCGGATACTACGGGGTCAGCTTTGAGCATCTCAGCTGATATGCGATCGACCCCTGGGACCCTGTTCGATTTCATGCTACGGATGGCTGTTTCTATCTCCTGCACTGATGGAGCTTCGGTGTTGACACGGGTAATGCTTCGAACCCTTGGCGCATCATGCTGAGGTGTTGATGGCGTTACCGACACTTTAAAAAGGTTTCCAAAGTGCTCGAACCAGTGTTTCAATTGGTCAGCCGGGTCGGTTAGTAACTGTCCAGGCGTGACTTTCACGGGCATCGTAGCATTTATCTTAGTCCCACTAAGGCGATGTGAAACATCGTAGATGAGACGAATGTCACCGGCGTTTGCAGCTTTCTCGCCTTCGCCGGCTAGGGAGTTCGCCCACGCTCTTTTGTCCCGTCTACATGAGCGTTTCACTTTCTTCTCGAGAGCCGAATAGCGCTGACGGGCTACGGCTTTAGCTCCTCGTATTTTCGCTCGCTCTATCACGGCTTTGGTGTTCCTTCGCTCCTCTATCTTCATCCAGGTATCATCTGTGGTCCACTGCTGGCGCTCCATTGATCTTCAATGCTTCCACCTGATGGAATATTCGCAGCACGGTTATCTAGCTCCTCGACGAAGGACCTTTTCAATGCAGTGTCTCCTGTCGCTGGATCCAAGCAATGCGCAGTCGGATCTCGCCGATTAGAAGATGATGGTCGGACGCAATGTCGGCGCTACGATTGCTCCGCACATCAAGAAGGCTCCGTCTTCATTTTCAGCTGATGCCGATGCGGTCGATTTGATTTTCCGTGACACCATCACGGGAAACCCAAGTCACTTTGTGAACTGGTTGATGAGGAAAGAGTGATCCCCCAATCACCATATCATTGTTGCCAGAAAATTCTGCAAACAGCTCTCCGCTTTCGCTCATTTCTCCGAGACCATGGCGTCCCATGACGTGCTCATAGTCCGAGTTGTCGGAACCAACCTTCGCGTTGAAGTCTTCCATAAGGATCTTGATATCACCTTTCGGAATCTTGTCCAAGACAGTATTCAGTTGACTATGAAAGTTCTCTTTGTCTTGTAATTCGGCAGCATCGGTTGGCGCGTAACATTGGTCACGGCAAGGTTTCGAACCCGTGTTCTGAATCTGGCTACAATTATCCACTCATTAAAAGGTTCCCACTTCATGAGCGCAGCATGGGCGTGAGCGCTGAGCAGGAAACCAACTCCACAGTGGCGAGGAGCATGTTCACCTCGTCGTTCAGAGTACAGCAGAATTTGACCCGTCGCCAATCTGTGTTCTCCAAAGTTCGGCCAACGGACTTCGCTCAGTCCTAGGATCTCAAGGTTCATACTTCATACGAGCCTCATTGGCTAGTTGTGTCAGTTTACCCTGCTTGTCCTTTGTTTCGCACTAAAAGTCGTTGCCGTTGACTAATCGTTCGTAATCTTTCATTTTCGTTTTCTCTAACGGTTTTTGGGTTTTGGAATCAGTAGGTTGTTGGCGTAAGGTCCCCTATCCACCATGGTAGGGCTGCTACCTTAGGTATAGCTTCCGATGTGGAAGAGGATTTCATACTCAGCCGCTGGATGCCAGAACAGACGCTGTTTAAGCCGCACTTCCTTGGTGAACAGAGACGCACACTGGGGCAGAACTGAAAATACATGGAAAAAACCTCTAGCTCGTCGAGATGTCGAGATACTCATTTGGTGTCTTCAGAGAAAATATTTCTATGGACATGGTCGATATTTTGAGCGGTAGTAAATTTTTCTTACGTTATTCGCATAAAAGTCCTATAAGTCATTTTGGCCAAATTGCATTTTAGCGATTAGGTTTCTTCGGCAAAGTTGTTCGGCTATTTATGCTGAAAAAGTTTGCTGAAGACGTCAAATTTCCAAAGCCTACTATACTTGAGATATTGACCGATTTATAAAATACCTACCTAAAATCGATTTTTTTCATTAAAATACGTTTTCAAACAAATTTAATGTCCGTTTTCGAGTTATAATAATGAAAAATACTAAAATAAAACATATATCGAGGAAATTAGTTGGAAAAAATAAAATATGCATTGATTTTATATAGAAAGTTCCCGAAAATCACGCGAAATGTATATAGGACGTTCTTGCAGTCGGGCAAGTTTTTTCATCGGCAATCACCTAAAAAATACATTAGCTTTCTTGTAAAAAATTTTCACAGACATGATATTTAATGATTTTTTTTTAAATTGAGTTCAAAGTTTACTGTTTTGGGTAAATTAGTTCAAAATTTTTGTTCATAAAATACTACGTTTTAAGGTGCCAAGTGAACCATGAAAAGTATAGATACAATTTAGTCATAGGTTTAGTTGTTTCAAATCTCCAAACAAATTGTAAAACACAAAAATGTCCCAACTGCCGCCAATAAAAGCATGCCTTGTTTTAATCATTCGTTTATGATTTATTCACACGTAATGTATTTGCGTGATGATTCAGTGACTGTTTTACAACATATCCAGGTTTTTTAGAGATCAAGACATATGTTTGCTTCCTGTGATGGCCACTAATTTAAAAGACAGCTAAATAATAGAGGAATCAAATATCAAAGAATAGTTATTTACTGGTATATTTCTGATGAATTGTTATTATTTTGCTTAGTACGCAAAATATTTAAATATTTAGTACGTACGACTAGGTTAAAATAATTGAAAAGCTTTTCAACATTTTTTTACTCACATGCTTTTGAGTTTTTAGATCATTGAATACATTTATTTATGCTTATAACTCCCTACATTTTTTTGAATATCTGTATTAAATAAGATAATAATCATACAATCAAAAAATATTCATGATGTGTGACTGTATAACGCATTGGCGAATTATAAAACCAAAGCATACTTTCATTGGCGTTTGGGACATTTTTGTGTTTTACAATTTGTTTGGAGATTAGAAACAACTAAATCTATGTGTAGATTGTATCTATACTTTTCATGGTTCACTTGGCACCTTAAAACGTAGTATTTTATGAACAAAAATTTTGTACTAATTTACCCAAAACAGTAAATTTTGAACTCAATTTAGAAAAAATCATTAAATATCATGTCTGTGAAAATTTTTTACATGAAAGCTAATGTATTTTTTAGGTGATTGCCGATGAAAAAACTTGCCCGACTGCAAGAACGTCCTATATACATTTTGCGTGATTTTCGGGAACTTTCTATATAAAATCAATGCATATTTTATTTTTTCCAACTAATTTCCTCAATATATGTTTTATTTTAGTATTTTTCATTATTATAACTCGAAAACGGACATTAAATTTGTTTAAAAACGTATTTTAATGAAAAAAATCGATTTTAGGTAGGTATTTTATAAATCGGTCTTATAGGACTTTTATGCGAATAACGTAAGAAAAATTGACTACCACTCAAAATATCGACCATGTCCATAGAAATATTTTCTCTGAAGACATCAAATGAGTATCTCGACATCTCGACGAGCTAGAGGTTTTTTCCATGTATTTTCAATCCTGCCCCAGTGTGAGACGCTCGTGACGTACATACCTCCTCAATCTAGCTGAAGTCAGAAGGACAACAGTGCCCAGGCTGCACCACCAGCTAAACGCACAACTCTTTGTCATCGCTTGACCCCTGGAAGCATGAGGTAGGAACTTGTGAAGACCAGTGCTATGTAGGACGCTCTCCTTATCGATTCACCGTTTTGCAGCCCAAAACGCGAGGAAAGAACCCGCAATAAACTGTAGTTCGCGGGTAAGAAGAATACCAGCCTGAGGTATCCAATAAAGTCCTAAGGCTCTCTTGAACTGCAAAAAGCCGTTGGCCTTTGCTTGGTACTCTACTGAATATGGTTCTAGCTTGTCATTCTTCAAGAGCACGTGTAAGATGCTCACTGCTCAGCCTATCGCAGCCTGCCGTGTTTTATTAGCGATTAGTTCTTCCAAATGAGGAACAACAATTGTTATTTTGTTGCGAAATCTAAAAGTTCTGGAAAGCCAAAGTTGAACCAATTGTATGAAAATTTCACTTTTTTTGCGCTCCGTCCCGAAAGGGATGCCATCTCTTCATATACTTAGTGCCACTCGTAGTCCATGCGACGCCGCCAGATGCCGCCCTCCAGGGTTACGTACAAAAGGCTGATTTACGAAAGGCTTAATTACAGAAGGCTGAATGCATCAAAAGGCTGAAATAACATAAGGCTAAAACAGTGATTCGACTAAACCACCAGCCTAAAGGCTAACCTCAACACTAACAACTCAGACAAACAGATCACGCCAGTCGGGAATAATTACATACATTCATTGATTTTACCATCTATTTGAAAATTTGCTTGTTGGTCGATTACCCAGCCGTGGCACACGTGTTGGTTTTGCTTGAGCTCGACGATTGACCGTCCTACCGTCCCTAGCTCATGGTTGGCCAAACTAAGCCATTTTGTGGGAACATGCTTCGGTTACTATGATCTGAATCGGAAAGTTTTACAATTATTACTAAGACAGTGTTTTTCAAAAGAATAGCAAAGAAGGGAAAATCTTTGATGATATTGTTTTAGCAGCCGTAATGACAACCATCTCCAAAACAACATGACTCAAAAGAATGGCTTATATTTATAGAAGGATAAATTAACGATATGAATATTATCAGTTCCTTTTTGTGTTCGTTGGTATGCACCATTAGCCTTTTCACTATAAGCTTAGTTTCTAAACAAGGGCCCATGCTTAGGGCTACGCATACGATTCGCGTTCGGACCAAGAACTTTTCATTATGAAAATTTTCTTGACTCCCTTTGGCATTTAGTATCCTCGTGCATATTACACGATATGCCAAAGCTGAGAAGCAGACTCGATCTCAGTTCGGGCGTTACTCCAAGAAAAGGAAGACGTGCTATAACTTATATATGAATTTTCTCATTTTTAGCCTTTTGTAATTTCAGCCTTATGTTACACTTTCTTGATTTCAGCCTTTCGTATTGAGCCTTTTGTGCATTCAGCTTTTTGAAATTCAGCCTTATGTTACAATCCCACCCTCCAATTCACTGCCGAATATTGTTCGCAACATTTTACGTTCGAAAACTCCTGGGCATTCTGATCAACTTTTCTCGACGTTCACGATTCATGTCCGTATTAAATTACCAGAAGAATTCAATTCCATTAACTTTATTTTGAAGACTTTCAGCCTTGGGCTGTTTCATCTCTATTCCCAGAAGAATCAAAGTCTTACAAAACGTGAGTTTTGTCTTCGTTCACCGCAGCGTAGTGACTTCAGATGGTTTCGCAGACCGAGTTAGACTCGATTCGCAGCCGCAATCTGTCTTCTCACCTTGCGAGTAACAAGATTCCTCCAGGAGTTCGTCCAGGTATTTCTCCAGGAATTCCTCCAGACATTCCTACTCCTCCGGGGATTTCTCCAGAAATTCCTCCGGGGATTTCTCCAGGAATTCCTCCGGGGATTTCTCCAGGAATTCCTCCGAAGATTCCTCCAGCAATTCCTCTGGAAATTCCTCCTGGAATTCCTCCGGAGATTCCTCCAGGAATTCCTCCGGAGCTTCCTCCTGGAATTCCTCCGGAGATTCCTCCTGGAATTCCTCCGGAGATTCCTCCAGGAATTCCTCCAGTAATTCATTCGGAGATTCCCCCAGGAATTCCTTCGGAGATTCCCCCAGGAATTCCTCTGGAAATTCCTCCGGAGATTGCTCCAGGAATTCCTTCGGAGATTCCCCCAGGACTTCCTTCGGAGAATAATCCAGGAATTCCTCCGGAGATTCCTCCAGGAATTCCTCCAGAGATTCCTCCAGGAATTCCTCCAGAGATTCCTCCAGGAATTCATCCAGAGATTCCTCCAGGAATTCCTCCGGAGATTCATCCAGGAATTCCTCCGGAGATTCCTCCAGGAATTCCTTCGGAGATTCCTCCGGGGATTCCTCCAGGAATTCCTCCAGACATTCCTACTCCTCCGGGGATTTCTCCAGGAATTCCTCCGAAGATTCCTCCAGCAATTCCTCTGGAAATTCCTCCGGAGATTCCTCCTGGAATTCCTCCGGAGCTTCCTCCTGGAATTCCTCCGGAGATTCCTCCAGGAATTCCTCCGGAGATTCCTCCAGGAATTCCTCCAGGAATTCCTTCGGAGATTCCCCCAGGAATTCCTTCGGAGATTCCCCCAAGAATTCCTCTGGAGATTCCTCCGGAGATTGCTCCAGGAATTCCTTCGGAGATTCCCCCAGGACTTCCTTCGGAGAATCCTCCAGGAATTCCTCCGGAGATTCCTCCAGGAATTCCTCCGGAGATTCCTCCAGGAATTCCTCCGGAGATTCCTCCAGGAATTCCTCCGGAGATTCCTCCAGGAATTCCTCCGGAGATTCCTCCAGGAATTCCTCCGGAGATTCCTCCAGGAATTCCTCCGGAGATTCCTCCAGGAATTCCTCCGGAGATTCCTCCAGGAATTCCTCCGGAGATTCCTCCAGGAATTCCTCCGGAGATTCCTCCAGGAATTCCTCCGGAGATTCCTCCAGGAATTCCTCCGGAGATTCCTCCAGGAATTCCTCCGGAGATTCCTCCAGGAATTCCTCCGGAGATTCCTCCAGGAATTCCTCCGGAGATTCCTCCAGGAATTCCTCCGGAGATTCCTCCAGGAATTCCTCCGGAGATTCCTCCAGGAATTCCTCCGGAGATTCCTTCAGGAATTCCTCCGGAGATTCCTCCAGGAATTCCTCCGGAGATTCCTCCAGGAATTCCTCCGGAGATTCCTCCGGGGATTCCTCCAGGAATTCCTCCAGACATTCCTACTCCTCCGGGGATTTCCCCAGGAATTCCTCCGGGGATTTTTCCATGAATTTCTCCGAAGATTCCTCCAGCAATTCCTCTGGAAATTCCTCCTGGAATTCCTCCGGAGATTCCTCCTGGAATTCCTCCGGAGCTTCCTCCTGGAATTCCTCCGGAGCTTCCTCCTGGAATTCCTCCGGAGATTCCTCCAGAAATTCCTCCGGAGATTCCTCCAGGAATTCCTCCGGAGATTCCTCCAGGAATTCCTCCGGGGATTCCTCCAGGAATTCCTCCGGGGATTCCTCCAGGAATTCCTCCAGGAATTCCTCCAGACATTCTTACTCCTCCGGGGATTTCTCCAGGAATTCCTCCGGGGATTTCTCCAGGAATTCCTCCGAAGATTCTTCCAGCAATTCCTCTGGAAATTCCTCCTGGAATTCCTCCGGCGATTCCTCCTTGAATTCCTCCGGAGCTTCCTCCTGGAATTCCTCCGGAGATTCCTCCTGGAATTCCTCCGGAGATTCCTCCTGGAATTCCTCCGGAGCTTCCTCCTGGAATTCCTCCGGAGATTCCTCCTGGAATTCCTCCGGAGATTCCTCCAGGATATCCTCCAGTAATTTCTTCGGAGATTCCCCCAGGAATTCCTTCGGAGATTCCCCCAGGAATTCCTCTGGAGATTCCTCCGGAGATTCCTCCAGGAATTCCTCCGGAGATTCCTCCAGGAATTCCTCCGGAGATTCCTCCAGGAATTCCTCCGGAGATTCCTCCAGGAATTCCTCCGGAGATTCCTCCAGGAATTCCTCCGGAGATTCCTCCAGGAATTCCTCCGGAGATTCCTCCAGGAATTCCTCCGGAGATTCCTCCAGGAATTCCTCCGGAGATTCCTCCAGGAATTCCTCCGGAGATTCCTCCAGGAATTCCTCCGGAGATTCCTCCAGGAATTCCTCCGGAGATTCCTCCAGGAATTCCTCCGGAGATTCCTCCAGGAATTCCTCCGGAGATTCCTCCAGGAATTCCTCCGGAGATTCCTCCAGGAATTCCTCCGGAGATTCCTCCAGGAATTCCTCCGGAGATTCCTCCAGGAATTCCTCCGGAGATTCCTGCAGGAATTCCTCCGGAGATTCCTGCAGGAATTCCTCCGGAGATTCCTCCAGGAATTCCTCCGGAAATTCCTCCAGGAATTCCTCCGGAAATTCCTCCAGGAATTCCTCCGGAAATTCCTCCAGGAATTCCTCCGGAAATTCCTCCAGGAATTCCTCCGGAAATTCCTCCAGGAATTCCTCCGGAAATTCCTCCAGGAATTCCTCCGGAAATTCCTTCAGGGATTCCTCCGGAGATTCCTTCAGGGATACCACCGGAGATTCCTCCAGGAATTCCTCCGGAGATTTCTCCAGGAATTCCTCTGGAGATTCCTTCAGGAATTCCTCTGGAGATTCCTTCAGGAATTCCTCTGGACATTCCTCCAGGAATTCCTCTGGACATTCCCCCAGGAATTCCTCTGGAGATTCCTCCAGGAATTCCTCTGGACATTACTCCAGGAATTCCTCTGGACATTCCTCCAGGAATTCCTCTGGACATTCCTCCAGGAATTCCTCTGGACATTCCTCCAGGAATTCCTCTGGACATTCCTCCAGGAATTCCTCTGGACATTCCTCCAGGAATTCCTCTGGACATTCCTCCAGGAATTCCTCTGGACATTCCTCCAGGAATTCCTCTGGACATTCCTCCAGGAATTCCTCTGGACATTCCTCCAGGAATTCCTCTGGACATTCCTCCAGGAATTCCTCTGGACATTCCTCCAGGAATTCCTCCGGAGATTCCTCCAGGAATTACTCCGGAGATTCCTCCAGGAATTCCTCCGGAGATTCCTCCAGGAATTCCTCCGGAGATTCCTCCAGGAATTCCTACAGGAATTCCTCTGGAGATTCCTTCAGGAATTCCTCAGGAGATTCCTCCAGGAATTCCTCTGAACATTCCTCCAGGAATTCCTCCGAAGATTCCTCCAGGAATTCCTCCGGAGATTCCTCTAGGAATTCCTACAGGAATTCCTCCGGAGATTCCTCCAGAAATTCCTCCGGAGATTCCTCCAGAAATTCCTCCGGAGATTCCTCCAGGGATTCCTCCGGAGATTCCTCCAGGAATTCCTCCGGAGATTCCTCCAGGAATTCCTCCGGAGATTCCTCCAGGAATTCCTCCGGAGATTCCTCCAGGAATTCCTCCGGAGATTCCTCCAGGAATTCCTCCGGAGATTCCTCCAGGAATTCCTCCGGAGATTCCTCCAGGAATTCCTCCGGAGATTCCTCCAGGAATTCCTCCGGAGATTCCTCCAGGAATTCCTCCGGAGATTCCTCCAGGAATTCCTCCGGAGATTCCTCCAGGAATTCCTCCAGTAATTCATTCGGAGATTCCCCCAGGAATTCCTTCGGAGATTCCCCCAGGAATTCCTCTGGAAATTCCTCCGGAGATTGCTCCAGGAATTCCTTCGGAGATTCCCCCAGGACTTCCTTCGGAGAATAATCCAGGAATTCCTCCGGAGATTCCTCCAGGAATTCCTCCAGAGATTCCTCCAGGAATTCCTCCAGAGATTCCTCCAGGAATTCATCCGGAGATTCCTCCAGGAATTCCTCCGGAGATTCATCCAGGAATTCCTCCGGAGATTCCTCCAGGAATTCCTTCGGAGATTCCTCCGGGGATTCCTCCAGGAATTCCTCCAGACATTCCTACTCCTCCGGGGATTTCTCCAGGAATTCCTCCGAAGATTCCTCCAGCAATTCCTCTGGAAATTCCTCCGGAGATTCCTCCTGGAATTCCTCCGGAGCTTCCTCCTGGAATTCCTCCGGAGATTCCTCCAGGAATTCCTCCGGAGATTCCTCCAGGAATTCCTCCAGGAATTCCTTCGGAGATTCCCCCAGGAATTCCTTCGGAGATTCCCCCAAGAATTCCTCTGGAGATTCCTCCGGAGATTGCTCCAGGAATTCCTTCGGAGATTCCCCCAGGACTTCCTTCGGAGAATCCTCCAGGAATTCCTCCGGAGATTCCTCCAGGAATTCCTCCGGAGATTCCTCCAGGAATTCCTCCGGAGATTCCTCCAGGAATTCCTCCGGAGATTCCTCCAGGAATTCCTCCGGAGATTCCTCCAGGAATTCCTCCGGAGATTCCTCCAGGAATTCCTCCGGAGATTCCTCCAGGAATTCCTCCGGAGATTCCTCCAGGAATTCCTCCGGAGATTCCTCCAGGAATTCCTCCGGAGATTCCTCCAGGAATTCCTCCGGAGATTCCTCCAGGAATTCCTCCGGAGATTCCTCCAGGAATTCCTCCGGAGATTCCTCCAGGAATTCCTCCGGAGATTCCTCCAGGAATTCCTCCGGAGATTCCTCCAGGAATTCCTCCGGAGATTCCTTCAGGAATTCCTCCGGAGATTCCTCCAGGAATTCCTCCGGAGATTCCTCCAGGAATTCCTCCGGAGATTCCTCCGGGGATTCCTCCAGGAATTCCTCCAGACATTTCTACTCCTCCGGGGATTTCCCCAGGAATTCCTCCGGGGATTTTTCCATGAATTTCTCCGAAGATTCCTCCAGCAATTCTTCTGGAAATTCCTCCTGGAATTCCTCCGGAGATTCCTCCTGGAATTCCTCCGGAGCTTCCTCCTGGAATTCCTCCGGAGCTTCCTCCTGGAATTCCTCCGGAGATTCCTCCAGAAATTCCTCCGGAGATTCCTCCAGGAATTCCTCCGGAGATTCCTCCAGGAATTCCTCCGGGGATTCCTCCAGGAATTCCTCCGGGGATTCCTCCAGGAATTCCTCCAGGAATTCCTCCAGACATTCTTACTCCTCCGGGGATTTCTCCAGGAATTCCTCCGGGGATTTCTCCAGGAATTCCTCCGAAGATTCTTCCAGCAATTCCTCTGGAAATTCCTTCTGGAATTCCTCCGGCGATTCCTCCTTGAATTCCTCCGGAGCTTCCTCCTGGAATTCCTCCGGAGATTCCTCCTGGAATTCCTCCGGAGATTCCTCCTGGAATTCCTCCGGAGCTTCCTCCTGGAATTCCTCCGGAGATTCCTCCTGGAATTCCTCCGGAGATTCCTCCAGGATATCCTCCAGTAATTTCTTCGGAGATTCCCCCAGGAATTCCTTCGGAGATTCCCCCAGGAATTCCTCTGGAGATTCCTCCGGAGATTCCTCCAGGAATTCCTCCGGAGATTCCTCCAGGAATTCCTCCGGAGATTCCTCCAGGAATTCCTCCGGAGATTCCTCCAGGAATTCCTCCGGAGATTCCTCCAGGAATTCCTCCGGAGATTCCTCCAGGAATTCCTCCGGAGATTCCTCCAGGAATTCCTCCGGAGATTCCTCCAGGAATTCCTCCGGAGATTCCTCCAGGAATTCCTCCGGAGATTCCTCCAGGAATTCCTCCGGAGATTCCTCCAGGAATTCCTCCGGAGATTCCTCCAGGAATTCCTCCGGAGATTCCTCCAGGAATTCCTCCGGAGATTCCTCCAGGAATTCCTCCGGAGATTCCTCCAGGAATTCCTCCGGAGATTCCTCCAGGAATTCCTCCGGAAATTCCTCCAGGAATTCCTCCGGAAATTCCTCCAGGAATTCCTCCGGAAATTCCTCCAGGAATTCCTCCGGAAATTCCTCCAGGAATTCCTCCGGAAATTCCTCCAGGAATTCCTCCGGAAATTCCTCCAGGAATTCCTCCGGAAATTCCTCCAGGAATTCCTCCGGAAATTCCTCCAGGAATTCCTCCGGAAATTCCTTCAGGGATTCCTCCGGAGATTCCTTCAGGGATACCACCGGAGATTCCTCCAGGAATTCCTCCGGAGATTTCTCCAGGAATTCCTCTGGAGATTCCTTCAGGAATTCCTCTGGAGATTCCTTCAGGAATTCCTCTGGACATTCCTCCAGGAATTCCTCTGGACATTCCCCCAGGAATTCCTCTGGAGATTCCTCCAGGAATTCCTCTGGACATTACTCCAGGAATTCCTCTGGACATTCCTCCAGGAATTCCTCTGGACATTCCTCCAGGAATTCCTCTGGACATTCCTCCAGGAATTCCTCTGGACATTCCTCCAGGAATTCCTCTGGACATTCCTCCAGGAATTCCTCTGGACATTCCTCCAGGAATTCCTCTGGACATTCCTCCAGGAATTCCTCCGGAGATTCCTCCAGGAATTACTCCGGAGATTCCTCCAGGAATTCCTCCGGAGATTTCTCCAGGAATTCCTCCGGAGATTCCTCCAGGAATTCCTACAGGAATTCCTCTGGAGATTCCTTCAGGAATTCCTCAGGAGATTCCTCCAGGAATTCCTCTGAACATTCCTCCAGGAATTCCTCCGAAGATTCCTCCAGGAATTCCTCCGGAGTTTCCTCTAGGAATTCTTACAGGAATTCCTCCGGAGATTCCTCCAGAAATTTCTCCGGAGATTCCTCCAGGAATTCCTCCGGAGATTCCTCCAGGAATTCCTCCGGAGATTCCTCCAGGAATTCCTCCGGAGATTCCTCCAGGAATTCCTCCGGAGATTCCTCCAGGAATTCCTCCGGAGATTCCTCCAGGAATTCCTCCGGAGATTCCTCCAGGAATTCCTCCGGAGATTCCTCCAGGAATTCCTCCGGAGATTCCTCCAGGAATTCCTCCGGAGATTCCTCCAGGAATTCCTCCGGAGATTCCTCCAGGAATTCCTCCGGAGATTCCTCCAGGAATTCCTCCGGAGATTCCTCCAGGAATTCCTCCGGAGATTCCTCCAGGAATTCCTCCGGAGATTCCTCCAGGAATTCCTCCGGAGATTCCTCCAGGAATTCCTCCGGAGATTCCTCCAGGAATTCCTCCGGAGATTCCTCCAGGAATTCCTCCGGAGATTCCTCCAGGAATTCCTCCGGAGATTCCTCCAGGAATTCCTCCGGAGATTCCTCCAGGAATTCCTCCGGAGATTCCTCCAGGAATTCCTCCGGAGATTCCTCCAGGAATTCCTCCGGAGATTCCTCCAGGAATTCCTCCGGAGATTCCTCCAGGAATTCCTCCGGAGATTCCTCCAGGAATTCCTCCGGAGATTCCTCCAGGAATTCCTCCGGAGATTCCTCCAGGAATTCCTCCGGAGATTCCTCCAGGAATTCCTCCGGAGATTCCTCCAGGAATTCCTCCGGAGATTCCTCCAGGAATTCCTCCGGAGATTCCTCCAGGAATTCCTCCGGAGATTCCTCCAGGAATTCCTCCGGAGATTCCTCCAGGAATTCCTCCGGAGATTCCTCCAGGAATTCCTCCGGAGATTCCTTCAGGGATTCCTCCGGAGATTCCTCCAGGGATTCCTCCGGAGATTCCTTCAGGGATTCCTCCGGAGATTCCTCCAGGAATTCCTCCGGAGATTCCTCCAGGAATTCCTCCGGAGATTCCTCCAGGAATTCCTCCGGAGATTCCTCCAGGAATTCCTCCGGAGATTCCTCCAGGAATTCCTCCGGAGATTCCTCCAGGAATTCCTCCGGAGATTCCTCCAGGAATTCCTCCGGAGATTCCTTGAGGAATTCCTCCGGAGATTCCTCCAGGAATTCCTCCGGAGATTCCTCCAGGAATTCCTCCGGATATTCCTCCAGGAATTCCTCCGGATATTCCTCCAGGAATTCCTCCGGAGATTCCTCCAGGAATTCCTCCGGAGATTCCTCCAGGAATTCCTCCGGAGATTCCTCCAGGAATTCCTCCGGAGATTCCTCCAGGAATTCCTCCGGAGATTCCTCCAGGAATTCCTCCGGAGATTCCTCCAGGAATTCCTCCGGAGATTCCTCCAGGAATTCCTCCGGAGATTCCTCCAGGAATTCCTCCAGGAATTCCTCCGGAGATTCCTCCAGGAATTCCTCCGGAGATTCCTCCAGGAATTCCTCCGGAGATTCCTCCAGGAATTCCTCCGGAGATTCCTCCAGGAATTCCTCCGGAGATTCCTCCAGGAATTCCTCCGGAGATTCCTCCAGGAATTCCTCCGGAGATTCCTCCAGGAATTCCTCCGGAGATTCCTCCAGGAATTCCTCCGGAGATTCCTCCAGGAATTCCTCCGAAGATTACTCCAGGAATTCCTCCGGAGATTCCTCCAGGAATTCCTTCGGAGATTCCTCCAGGAATTCCTTCGGAGATTCCTCCAGGAATTCCTTCGGAGATTCCTCCAGTAATTCCTTCGGAGATTCCTCCAGGAATTCCTCCGGAGATTCCTCCAGGAATTCCTCCGGAGATTCCTCCAGGAATTCCTCCGGAGATTCCTCCAGGAATTCCTCCGGAGATTCCTCCAGGAATTCCTCCGGAGATTCCTCCAGGAATTCCTCCGGAGATTCCTCCAGGAATTCCTCCGGAGATTCCTCTAGAAATTCCTCCGGAGATTCCTCCAGGAATTCCTCCGGAGATTCCTCCAGGAATTCCTCCGGAGATTCCTCCAGGAATTCCTCCGGAGATTCCTCCAGGAATTCCTCCGGAGATTCCTCCAGGAATTCCTCCGGAGATTCCTCCAGGAATTCCTCCGGAGATTCCTCCAGGAATTCCTCCGGAGATTCCTCCAGGAATTCCTCCGGAGATTCCTCCAGGAATTCCTCCGGAGATTCCTCCAGGAATTCCTCCGGAGATTCCTCCAGGAATTCCTCCGGAGATTCCTCCAGGAATTCCTCCGGAGATTCCTCCAGGAATTCCTCCGGAGATTCCTCCAGGAATTCCTCCGGAGATTCCTCCAGGAATTCCTCCGGAGATTCCTCCAGGAATTCCTCCGGAGATTCCTCCAGGAATTCCTCCAGAGATTCCTCCAGGAATTCCTCCGGAGATTCCTCCAGGAATTCCTCCGGAGATTTCTCCAGGAATTCCTCCGGAGATTCCTCCAGGAATTCCTCCGGAGATTCCTCCAGGAATTCCTCCGGAGATTCCTCCAGGAATTCCTCCGGAGATTCCTCCAGGAATTCCTCCGGAGATTCCTCCAGGAATTCCTCCGGAGATTCCTCCAGGAATTCCTCCGGAGATTCCTCCAGGAATTCCTCCGGAGATTCCTCCAGGAATTCCTCCGGAGATTCCTCCAGGAATTCCTCCGGAGATTCCTCCAGGAATTCCTCCGGAGATTCCTCCAGGAATTCCTCCGGAGATTCCTCCAGGAATTCCTCCGGAGATTCCTCCAGGAATTCCTCCGGAGATTCCTCCAGGAATTCCTCCGGAGATTCCTCCAGGAATTCCTCCGGAGATTCCTCCAGGAATTCCTCCGGAGATTCCTCCAGGAATTCCTCTGGAGATTCCTCCAGGAATTCCTCTGGACATTCCTCCAGGAATTCCTCCGGAGATTCCTCCAGGAATTGCTCCGGAGATTCCTCCAGGAATTCCTCCGGAGATTCCTCCAGGAATTCCTCCGGAGATTCCTCCAGGAATTCCTCCGGAGATTCCTTCAGGAATTCCTCCGGAGATTCCTCCGGGAATACCTCCGGAGATTCCTCCGGAAATTCATCCGGGGATTTCTCCAGCAATTCCTCCGGGGATTTCTCCAGGAATTCCTCCGGGGATTTCTCCAGGAATTTCTCCGGAGACTCCTCCTGGAATTCCTCCGGAGACTCCTCCAGGAATTCCTCCGGAGATTCCTCCAGGAATTTCTCCGAAGATTCCTTCAGGAATTCTTCCAGAAATTCCTTCGAAGGAATTCCCGATGAATTTCTGGAAGAATTGCACGAGAATTTCAGAGGAACACCTGGGAAACTTCCCGGAGAATTCCTGGTGGAATTATTGGTGAACTTCTGAAGGAATTCCCGAGGTTATTTTAAATGAGTTCCTGGGAAACTTCTGGAGGAATTTCCTGGAAACTCATTGTGGAATTAAAGGGAAATTTCTGCAGGAATTCCCGGGGAACTCCTACAAGAATTCATGGGGAACTCCCGAAGAAATTCTCGAAAATCCTCTTGACGAATTCCCGATGAACTCCTGGAAAAATTTCCAGGGAACTTCTGAAAATACTCCCGGCGAACTTCTGGAGGAATTAACGGAGAACTTATGGAGGCATTCCCAGCGAACTCCCGGAAGTTTTATAGGAGATTTCCTGGAGGAATCACCTGAGAATTTCTGGATGATTTTCTGGGAAATGCCTGAAGGAATTTCCGGTAAACTCCTGGAGGAATTCCCGGAGAACTCCTGGAGGAATTCCCGGGGAACACCCACGGGAATTTCCGGGAAACTCCGGAAGAATTCCTGATAATCTCCTGAATGAAGAACTGGAGGATAACTTCTGGATGAATTCCCGCGAACTCCAGGGGGACATCTTGTTGCGAATCAGTTTTTGAGTTGGCGTACCTGCCTCAGAAATACGTTGCTCTTTCGTGTCAACACGGTTGAAATTTCCCGTGTAAAAAGTGTGATGTCAACCGCTAGGTGTAGCGACCCACAGCATGAAATATTTATCAATTTCTGTCATGGGAGATGACCTTCTCTTCTCTGGTTCCAGATTCATCAGGTTACCTCGTTTTTTTTTAAATGCTTGTAACGCATTGTCGATTATCACATTTGTGATGTTCGTATGGCTAACATGCATATTCAAGTGAACTCACATGCCTCCCAATTTGAGATGTCCACAGTGACTTTTTAACACAAAGTTTAACACGTTGTCAAGAAAGCACTCGTTCAAACGTACTTTTTGCTTGGGTGATTTACTGAATATTGAGGATGCTTTCGATGACGTGCCTTTCAATGTCATATTGAAAGTCGCATGACGTCACAATGAGCTATAGGCTCTCTTTACGCTTATGCGTTTAACAGTGTCCTTTTCAGGGCACTGATTAAACCCGTTGTGGTATGGGCTATGAGCTCTCGTTGCGCTTATGCGTTCATTTCCGCTTCTAGGGCACTTTTTCCTATTTCATCACCTTTCCCATTCCTAATTCCATTCCCTTGTCCTATTCATCCTCAAGTAGATGATGAAATAGGCTTAAATATGTGGCGATGGCACAAATGTCCCAAAAAGAGGATAACGTGCCTCTGGAACCGGCCTTCTGATAAGTTCGAAAGAGCGTCGCCCTACTTCAGCCCGTCTGAGGCAACGAAAGATGACGAAATGTCTTTGCCCATCAGTACACGATTCAACATCAGAGACTCTCCCCTCTCCCTCAAAATACTTCGTCATTTATAGATGGTCTTCTACAGAAAAAAAAACTGGCTGCGTCAATAGTGGTAATTACTTTACGTGAAATAAACAGTCTATGTTTTTAGGATTTGATCATCGATGGCGAAATAAGGCATGACATGATCGAGGCCTGCCCTCCTCTAAACGGCGTCAAGTTCCTCAGCCTCACAAAGAATCCCCTAAGTTTTGGAGCTACGATGGGGCAGCTGACCCGCCTGTTCCCAAGACTGCGCATTCTAAAAGTTGACCTCACCCAGGAACTGGAAATGAGCAACCAATTCATCAGTGGTATCGGCCAGCACTTCAGCCAGATCACATGCTTGTTCATCGAATCCGAGGTAAGCTGCAACGACCTGACGACATCGACGATGACTCATTTCGTCGAGCCACTCATCTTCAGCCATCTGAGGAGGCTGACCAACTTGCAAGAACTTACCCTCAGCTGTGTGCGCTTCGTTGCCAGATACTGTCCGCCATCGAAAGACAACTGCCTGTTTGTCAACTTCCAGAAGATGTGCAACGGAGACTGGAATGAACAGCCGCGGGAGAATTTGAGGCGTCTCAAGCTCAAAAACTGCCACTGGGTGACGGGGAACACTCTCAAATATGTATTGACAGTGTTTACTTCGATACAATATCTGGAAGTGAGCAAATGTCGCATGATCACGCCGGAAGATATAGATGAGTTCCGCACTGTATTGCCTAAATGTATTGTTTACTATGTCCGATGAGAGAGGCTCCACGGCTTGGTATAAGACTGATAAAAATAGGATAAAATAAAAACAAAATTTTACATACTGACTCAACTTTAAAGAATTATTGTAAATTAGAATATTTTAATGGAACACGGAAATTTCAGTACAGGTAAAACATAATTTCTCATCCAAAAAAAATAAGGAAATAGAAAAAAGAGGACTGTGATATTCTGATGAAGTAGCAGGAAAACAGTATCTTTGGTATGTTCCGTCACAAAAACTCTCCGTGTTATAAAAAGTCTTTAATTTAAAAATTAAAAGATATTGCACTGTTGCAACTTAATAATAGAATGATAAATACAGCAGTTTGAGTACATTTTACGCAAAAGCAAGAAATTCTCTAAGAGAAGCCCTTCAAATGGCGGAACGCAACAAACGCATCCAAACCGTACACGATTCCAACGATTGTACCCATGTACTGAAAAAAAAAAATTAGTTATAGATAGACTTTTTCCAAACCAATTCGAAACTCACATAGACAGCCGTCATGGCCGGATAGGCACTGTGTACTCCGCCGGTGTTTTTGAACACCAGAAACTTGGGATACAGCCAAACGTTGACGGCAAAGCCCAAGTACGACGAGGTGCTCAGGTAGAGAAAGCACGAAATTCCGTTGTACATAACTTCCTGAAAAAAATGTAAAAAAAAAATCTTTACTAAACATCTAGGAATTTATAAAGAAAATTTCTAAAAAGATTTTTTGATAATTTTTTGTTGGAGATCTCCGGAAGGAATTCTGCAAGAAGTTCTGAAATCCCGCTAGATTCTACTGCAGAGACCCCGTGGACAATTGAGTTATACACTGTTATATAATTATTTATTATTATCCTTTCCTTAGTTATTCAAAGAAAAATAAAAGTTTAAAATAATAAAATTTATGTTATTGGCGAGCTATTTAGTGTTATTGTTGAAAAAATAAGAATGATAAAAAAGAGATATGATGGCAAAACTTGTAATTATTTCATCCTTAGTTTGTTCTTTGCCTCTAGCCAGGAGTCGCGATAAAAAAATGATTTTTCTACTAGATTTTTAGGACGGCTATTCTATCGTGCTATCGTGTAGGAACACAATTCAGAGTTTATGGAAATGGTTGAAAATGGTCGATTTTTGCGTGACATAATTTGTGTATCACCGCAAAGGAAGCCCGAAGTATTCGAAACATATCGGAACCACGAAGCAAAGGATCAAAGTGTGAACAACTTTAGATTAGCAGTCAACAAAGTACCTTATCGGCCCGGTGAAAATGTCGTAGAAGAGATTTTTAATTTACTCGGCATGTCTGGGTCATTTGGCCGAATGCCGTTTGGCCGAATAAGGAATGATGAACTTAAATGATCATGTCACTGTTTCCTATATCAGTATATCTCGAAAGAACAGCACATGATTAAAAGAAGGAAAAATCTCTGACAAAAATCGGCTTTTCGGGCCCGTATGAAGTTGATCACCAATATTAACTTCTTTTCCCGATCAGCCTAGATAGCTGTGTAGTGTCGGTAGCGGTTAGCTCAACTGGCTAAGAATAGCACCAGCACTACGGACCGCCTGCTCCAGTAGTAGGAGTCCACTAATCAGGTGACCCCTAATTCAAGGTGTGATGCGGCTTTACGCTTACCGTGCCTAGGAATGAATGGTTAGGGGGTCTTATAAAAACCTTATCGCAAACGAAGCCTGTGGAGTACCAGGGCACCCTCCACAGTATTTTCCCTTACTGTGCTAACCGGAGCAATAGCGCGGTGGACGTTGTGTTTCTCCGAGACAATCAGCTGCCTTTCTTCAATCTCATACTTGAGGCTGAATAAGGGCGGGATTATGAAGATGTTGTTAATTAGTTTAAATTTTGCATTATGCGTTTTACACAGTGTATTCTGTGCATTAGGCCATCCCTTATTTTGTAAAAATTGGAAATGTTTTATGTTCGTTAGCGGAAAATGATCGTTTTAGCTAAAAAATAATCGTGTCAAAATTTTAAGTCCGTATCTCAAGGCTAAGTGGTCCCTCAAGGGGCCTAAAGTTGTCAAAAATTGCATGGGACTAAAAATACATGAAATTTTTTTCGACGAAAAAATACGCTATTCTTCTAAAACCGATAATTTTAGGACCCTTAAGAGCAAAATGTGCGTAGAATTGTGATTTTCAATCTCAAACGCAAAAAAATGAGGCAAAAATTTATGCAAGTAAAAATGCCAAGATCGAGAACAGGATTACAGAAGTGAAAAATGTTTTAGTTGCGCTGAATGTCGAGTGTACGTCAAACATCAACAATCTTTCGATGGCGGCAACGAAGGTTCGTACTGAGCTTGTTTAAACTGTTCAACGGTAAGATCGTTTTGAGAAGGCTAGCGATCTAATGACATCCGGCATTCCCTATGCTACCGATGAGAACCTGATGGTTTCGTTCTGCAAGCTCGCTGCGATTCTTGGATACATCGGCGTGGATCGACCCTTGGTGGACCTTTAGCATTTGCAGAGACTTCCGATTCCAGTTGGAGCGACTCCACCAATAGTTTGCCAGTTTGTATTTAAAAATGCATGATATTAATTCTACGGCCGCTATCTACGAACGAGAAACTCATCACTACGTCACCTGGGTTTTGACAGCGATCGAAGGGTTTTTCTCAACGAAAACCTTACTCGGCATGATAGGGACATCAGAGCGGCTGCTATAAAATTAAATAAAACCGGAGTTCTCGTGATGGGGTCGTTTTTGTCCAGCGTGGATCCAATGCTGAGCCAGTCGTCGACATAAAAAAACTTACCGTTTAAACATCTTCAACCCTATCCAAATAATCAAAAAAGGTATCATTGACCGTTGAAAACCCCACCCAGAGACAATTTCTGGCTACGCTACTGCATGACTCCCATCATTTACACTCCATGAATCTAGCCATTTCAGCCATTCCTGAAAGTTTTACCCTTTTCCAAACAGCTTATCTTTTCCTTCATATGCATATTTCCATGCTTCCATCCTTAAGTTATTCCTGTGATTCCTTCCAGTCCTGAAAGTCACAGTGTATGCTTTCATACGAAACTGTTGCTGCTGCTGTTGGTGCTAGATGCTGTTGTTAAGTCTTTGCCGGTAGGAGGTATTGCCGCTGCTGTAGGGTAGGTAAACAGGTATGCCCCTTCTTAGGAAAAATGGAAATATCTCAGCACTCGTATTTTACTCAATTAATGCATTTATTCATTGAGCAAAGTGTTAGATTTTATCCGATAATAACCTTCTGCATGAAATAACAGCATTTATTCCGTAATTGAGAAAAATCGTAATAAAAAGCCGGAAAAACAATGTTCGAACTCGTAAATAAATATCAATAAAAATATATATATATATATTTGAGAAGGTTATTTCATACGCTTTAATCGCTGAAATTTTTGGAATGCACTTTTTTTCGTTTTTGAGTTATGGCCAATTTTGTTGAAAAATGTCCAAATATGTCAAATAAGCCTTTTTTATTGAAAAATCATAACTCAAGAACGTAGCATCTAGAAACAAAGTTTTTTTAGAAAAATGAAAGCAAATCCAAAAAAAATATGGAATTTTCCACCGTTGAGGAAATTTATAAAGAAAAGCTGGAAAAACTATGCCCGAACTAGCGGGAAATTTTCAAAAAAATATTATTGAGGAAGTAGTTTCATAAGCTTTGATAGCTGAAATTTTTGGAATGCACTTGTTTTTTGTTTTTGAGTTATGGCCAATTATGTGAAAAATGGCCCTATATAATATGCGTACATGCTTATTTTTCACAAAATTGAAAAAAAGTCCATTCCAAAAAATTCAGCCATCAAAGCTTATGGAATTACCTTCTCAAAAATATAAATTTAAAAGTTTTCCGTGAGTTCGGGAATAGTTTTTCCGGCTTTTCTTTTTGAATTTTCTCAACGGTGGAAATTTTTGTGGAAAACTTTTTCCACTTCATATTTTTTTTATTCCTGAGAAAATTTGCTTTCATTTTCATTGAAAAAAAAACTTTGTTTCTACGATGCTTCGTTCTTGAGTTATAATTTTTCAAAGAAAAGACTTATATGATACATTTTGACATTTTTCAACAAAATTGGCCATAACTCAAAAACGAAAAAAAAAGTGCATTCCAAAAATTTCAGCGATTAAAGCTTATGAAATAACCTTCTCAAAAATTTTTTTCATATTTTTTTACGAGTTCGGACATTGTTTTTCCGGCTTTTCTTTGCAAATTTTCTCAACTGTGGAAAATTTTGTGGAAAACTTTTTCCAGTTCATATTTTTTTGGATTTCCGAGAAAAATTGCTTTCTTTTTTCTAAAAAAACCTTGTTTCTATGAGGCTTCGTTCTTGAGTTATGATTTTTCAAAGTAAGTAGTGTCAGGGGAAACAAAGAATTTCCACCTGAGTTTTCCGGGAAAATAGGCGACCCTAAACTTTTCCATTTTTTTTTGTTCGAAACAATTTCAAATTGTTGTTCTTTTTATACACACTGCTGGTGGTGTTTTCACTGTTCGTTAATTTATTGGGATATTTATATTCGATTCTTTTTAAAACCAAAACTGAACTTCAAAACAGAATGATTGTAGATAAGAGTTTTTTTTCTTATCATTGTTCATTATTGCATGTGGGGTGGTTTCTTCAAGCAGACTTTCTTTAAAGCTAAGTTTGATCACTTCCATTGACCATGGATAATGTTCCAGATGGCTTCTCTGAGCACTATATTTCCACGAATTGTTCTGAATTCTGCATTAAAAAATGAACATTTGAACGTCGTTCGCATTAACGTTCAAAGCCTTATTGCGAGAAACTTCACAAAATTGAATGAGCTACGAATGATGTAATATGTTCCACCGAAACGTGGCTTAATAACACAGCCAATGACGCAATGATTGGAATTGACGGCTACAAAATGATTCGGAATCGTCATGGCGGTGGTATTTGCGTGTGTTTGAAAACAAGTTTTGGTCACCGTGTTGTAGCTAAGTCTCTTATATACCAATCGACTCAGCTCGACGAGAGGAGATGATATCTGTGTGTGTATGTGTGTGTATGTATGTATGTGTGTGTGTGCGTGTGTATGTGTGTATGTGTACAAAAATGTCACCTCACTTTTGGATAGTAAATATCATCCGATTTCAACGCTTTTGGTTTCAATCGACGCAGTATATTGTCTCATTGTTTCCTATTGAAAATGGTTTTAATCGGTCCAGCCGTTCTGGAGTTATGGCCATTTAGGTGTTCCGGACCGGTACCCCAGGAAGGGGCCAGGTATGAAATTGCAACAAACCCATGCATGTGACCCATCAAACCACGGCATTTTCGAATATCTGATGAACAGTAAGCAGGAAAATAGTCGCAGACTATATCTGAACCGGTAGTGTTCTGGAACCGGTTCCGGGTGTCCCGCCGGAAGTGGCCAAATATAAAAGTGAACTAAACCCATGCATGCGACACATCAAATTGCAGCTTTTTGTATAACTTGATAAACAGTAGACAGGAAAATAGTCTCAGACCATATCTGATCCGGTAGTGTTCCGGAACCGGTTCCGGGTATCCCGCCGGAAGTGGCCAAATATAAAAGTGATCCAAATCCATGCATGCGACACATCAAATCGCAGCTTTTTCTATAACCTGATGAACGGTAAATAGGAAAATAGTCGCAGACTATATCTGAACCGGTAGTGTTGCGGAACCGGTTCCGGGTGTCCCGCCGGAAGTGGCCAAATATAAAAGTGAACCAATCCCATGCATGCGACACATCAAATCACCACTATTTCTATAACCTGATGAATGGTAAACAGGGAAATGGTCTCAGACCATATCTGATGAGGTAGTATCCGGAACCGGTCCCGGGTGTCCCGCCGGAAGTGGTCAAATATAAAAGTGAATCAAACCCATGCATGCGACACATCAAAACGCCGCTTTTTCAATAACCTGAGGAATGGTAAGCAGGAAAATAGCCTCAAATCATATCTGAAGTGGCCGGAAGGGGCCTAATTCATATATGCAACACATCAAATCGTGGCCTTTTCGATAACTTGTACGATCAGCAAGAAAATAAGCCCACATTAGAAACTACTGATAGTGTTCCGGAATCGGTTTGAGGTGTCTCGCTGAAAGTGGCCGAATGTAAAAGAGAACTAAAAAAATATTCGCGACACATCAAATGGGTTTTAATGTATCCTGATGAACGGTTACCAAGAAAAAATATCATGCTTGGGAAAACTAGTAGTGTCCCGGAATCGATTCCCGGTGTCCCTCCGGATGTGGTCAAATGTAGAAGGGAACCGAACTCCATGCATGCGCTTCAACAAATCGCGGTGTTTTTTTCGATAAGCTGATGAACGGTTTTCAATCAAGAAAATCAGCTCAGATTACGATAGAGACCACCGGTAGTGTTGCACAACCGGTTTCAGGTGTCCCGCCGGAATTGGTGAAATGTAAAAATGAACCATGTAAATTTTCCGGAACCGGTTAAGGGTGTCCCACTAGGGTAGGGCTAATTTCAAAAAATCTCTCCGATATATGATTTTTTTTTACTACTTGTCGAAATAAGTGAGCTGTAAAAAATGAGCGATTTTGGTTTATATTAAGGGGTGGCGCAGAGGGGTCCAAAGAGAAATTTTTGCTGGGACAAACTTTCAAAAAACATTTCAAATTTAATTTTCAATCTTAATTTTTCTAGACTAAATCGTTGATTCTAGAGTTTCCCGCTGAAAGTAGCCATTTTATATTTGGCGAACCAAACCCAAATCGCGGCTCTTACGATAACATGATAAGCACGGTTAGCAAGAAATTAGTTTCGGACAACAGGTAGTGTTCCAGAACCGATTCCCGCCAGAAGTGGATAAATGTATAAGAAAACTAATCGCTCTTGATATGGCTTTGGTCACCGTTTACTTGATCTTGTTCGCTTTTAATTTGTGTTTCTCATATCCTTACACAACTTTCTGAATGAAATTTGTTCTTGTCTGGAGTCTGTTCTCTGTGGACTAGGTTCAATCCTAGTCCACGCCGTCGACTATGCCATTTCAGACTCCTAGGGTGTAAATCAGTGGTGCTCAGGCTGGATGATATCGCGGGCCAAATTTGCAATTCGGGATCGACCTGCGGGCCGCATAAAACATCGATGCACAAAAACAACAAAAAGAACAATTCTAAAGCTTTTTCAATTTTGATTTGGAACTACTTCTAGTTACACACTCTTTGGCGAGCGTTCGTTCGAGACAGTCGCAACTTTTCGTTCGTCCGGTTTGTCTCCAGTTCGGTGGCTATTTTCGTGCTAGTGTTTCCGAGTGATTAAGTTTATTAAGTAATTATCCCTAGTGGGACGCGTGCGGTTGGCGAGGCCACAATTTTTGCCGCAAAAGTTCGTTTAGTTTGAGTAAAGTTCACGTTTTCATTATATCACGTGGCGCATTGACCGATTATCGAGCACAGCAGTGCAGCACCCCCCGCATACCGCGCCGCTCGCGCGGCCGTGATCGGCTTCTTCCAGTGAGTACCCAAGCTCATCGTCGTCGACAGCAGCAGCCCACCGAGAGAAGAGCAGAGAGCGTTCAACCGCCGCACACCGCTCGCCTCCTCCCAGTGCGGGCGATCCCATCGCTTGGACCTGTCGTCGTCGAGCCTGTGGCAAAACAGACCACAAAGCTAAGTATTCAAAGTTACCCCTCGTTGTTCCCCCCTCTCCACTGACTCTTTGATTAGATTTAATTTGGTATATAAGCAGTTTTTTTCTCTTTTTTTTTTCCTCACTTTCCCTGTACAGTTAATTTTGTCCCTTGTTTTTGCCTTTCTCGTACACTAAGTGTACTGGAAAGGCTATATGTTCACTCCAAAAATAACTTTTTGATAGAAGGCCCGGAGTGTCGACTCACATATACCAATCAACTCAGCTCGACGAATTGAGGTGATGTCTGTGTGTATGTATGTGTGTGTGTATGTGTGTGTGTATGTGTGTGTGTATGTGTGTGTGTATGTGTACAAAAAAACTCACATCACTTTTTGGCAGTAAACCTCAACCGATTTTAATGACCGACGGGTCATTCGACGCGGAATCTGGTCCCATTGTTTCCTATTGAAAATGGTTCGGATCGGTCCAGCCGTTCCGGAGTTATGGCCATTTAGGTGTTCCGGACCAGTACCCTTGGAAGGGGCCATACATAAAAATGTAACAAACACATACATGCGACACATCAAACTGAGGCACTTTGGATAACCTGATGAACGTTTAGCCGGAAAACAGTCTCAGACCATATCTGAACCGGTAGTGTTCCGGAACCGGTTCCGGATGTCCCGCCGGAAGTGGCCAAATATAAAAGTGAACTAAAGCCACGCATGCGACACATCAAATTGCGGCAATTTCGATAACCTGATGAACAGTTAGCAAGAAAACAGTCTCAGACCATATCTGAACCGGTTGTGTTTCGGAACTGGTTCCGGATGTCCCGCCGGAAGTGGCCAAATATAAAAGTGAACCAAATCCATGCATGCGACATATCAAAGCGCGACTTTTTTATAACCCAATGACAGGTTGGCATTAAAAAAGACTCAGACCATATCTGAACCGGTAGAGTTTCGGAACCGGTTCCGGATGACCCGCTGGGAGTGGTCAAATAAAAAAGTGATCCGAACCCATGCATGCGACACATCAAACTGCGGCAATTTCGATAACCTGATGAACAGTTAGCAAGAAAACAGTCCCAGACCATATCTGAACCGGTTGTGTTCCGGAACCGGCTCCGGGTGTCTTGCCGGAAGTGGCCAAATATTAAAGTGAACCAAATTGACGCATGTGACATATCAAAGGGCGGCTTTTGTGGCATAAAATAGACTCAGACCATATCTGAGCCAGTAGTGTTGCGGAACCGGTTCCGGGAGTTCCGCCGGAAGTGGCCGTATATAAAATTTGACATAGTTTTTACATGCGGCACATCAGATCACAGATTTTCCGACAACTTGATGACCTTTTATGCTAAGACCACATTATGGACTGCCAGTAGTTCCGAAACTAGTTCCGGGTTCCTTTCCGAAAGCGGCTGAATATAAAATTGTACCAAACCCATGCATGTGACATAGCAAAGCGCGGCTTTTTTGATAACCTAACAAACGTTTGCAAGCAAATATGCTCAGATATTTTAAGAGACTATCAGTAGTGTTCCGCAACCGGTTCCGAGCCGAAAGTGAAAGCAAACCCATGCATGCGATTGAGGTATCACGGCTATTTAGGTAACATGATGAACAGTTGCAAAAAAAATATAGACGCAAGCCATATCAGTGTATTACGGAACCGATTCCGGTTGTCCCGCCAGAAATGGTCAAATGTAAAAGAGAACCAATACATGTAACATATCAATGACGTATTCAGTAACATGATAAACGATAGCCAACAAATAATCTCAGACCATATTTGGGAGAACCGGTAGTGTTCCAGAACTAGAGACTGGACGAGTAGCCCACCGGAAGTGGTAAAATATAGAAGAGAACTGAACCATAGCTGCGTTTTTTATAATCTGATGTATGGCCAACAAGAAAATAGTCTCAGGCCACATCTCTCTCTCTCTCTTCTTGGCGTAACGTCCTCATTGGGACAAAGCCTGCTTCTCAGCTTAGTGTTCTATGAGCACTTCCACAGTTATTAACTGAGAGCTTCCTCTGCCAATGACCATTTTGCATGTGTATATCGTGTGGCAGGCACGAAGATACTCTATGCCCAAGGAAGTCAAGGAAATTTCCTTTACGAAAAGATCCTGGACCGACCGGGAATCGAACCCGTCACCCTCAGCATGGTCATGCTGAATACCCGTGCGTTTACCGCCTCGGCTATATGGGCCTCATCTAGAACTTGTAATAATATTTCGGAATCAGTTGCGGGTGTTCCTTCGGAAGTGATTTAATAGAAGTCTCCAGTTAGCCTAGTGGTTAAGGCTTTGACTCCCTGAGCATAGTGTATCATTATACTTGCCTCACAATATACAAGTTCATGCAATGGCAGGCAAAGAAAGCCCTACAATTAATAACTGTGGAAAAGTGCTCAAGGAACACTAAGTTGAAGTGAGGCAGGCCAAGTCCCAGTGGGGGATAAAGAAGAAGAAGAAAACAAAATCATGCATGCGATACATAAAATCGTAGTTTTTCAAAAAATTGTTGAACTGTTAGCAAGAAAATAGCATCAGATCACATTAATTTTCAGCTTTTTAGTTAACTCGATGAACAGTTAACAAGAACATAATCTCAGACCACATTTGAGACAAGCAGAATTGGTTTCAGGTGTCCCACCGGAAGTGGTCAAACGTAAACGTAAAATTTAACAAAACCAAAACCCATGCAAGCTTCACATCAAATAGCGGTATTATAAAAGTGAACAAAATAAATGTCAAAGCGAAAAATCAAATCGTGGCTTTTTTTATAGCCTGTAAACGTTGGGTAAGATTACAAGTGAAGAAATGGTCAAAGTCTTCAAATATGCTAGAGAACAAAATCGTGACCAAAGTGATATCTTCAAATCACACCAACGTTTTATGGAAAAATTAAAATCTAATCGCATCAACACCTTATCAATTTTTAATCTTCAATCTACTTTTGCTTCTAAAATTACTGCTAAAAATTTGGGTGCGGCTGGTTGAGCCCTCGCTCTTCTCATTGCAATTGAAATTTAAATGGAAATTTTTACATTTTCTGCATTTTTCTCGTAAGAAGATCACATTTTACATGAATCGTGTTACATTTGGTAATAAAATATAGCTTAAAGTGTACTGAAAAAAACAATGGCGAAGATCACAAAGTGATCTACGATTGTGAATAGAGTTGACCTTCTTCATGCATTAGCATGACGCTCACCCCGCTGCCGTAGTGCATGGAATGGAGTCATAATGACCCCAATCAGAGATGCCAGATTATTTTTATCAAAAATCTGTATCATTACATATTTTTCTGTATCGCCGTATTTGAGGGTATAGCAGACACCGCGAGTCCTAGATTTCAATAGGAACTAACAAAAATGTACTACTTTCTGACAGTTTAAAACTTTTGCAGGTATTTATTTTTCTTAAACATGTGTGAAAACGTTCAAATTTTCATAAATTCTTTAAAGTTTAAGCAACAATTTATAAAGTTTTCAATAAATTTATTGCAAAAAGCTTCAAATTTCATGCTTTCATGAGAAAACTGTATAACATTTCAAAATTCCGTATTTTTCTCTACTTTATATCTTGTCTGTATAGAAGGTAGAAAATCTGTATAATACAGAAAAATCAGTATATCTGGCATCTCTGACCCCAATATACGACCAGGGTTAAGGTGGTCAAGCAGTCAACTGAGAGGTCTGATATTTTTCAGCTCTGCTTTGCTCTTGAACATTACATCGGAATATGTACCATGAATAAGTTTCCAAAATCGATCATGGATTTGTTAAAATTGTTTGTTTTTCTTTATAAAGTATTATCAGGATTCAGGAACATTTTGGCTAACGTCGACAGAAAGTTCATGACTACATATTCGACGAGAAAGGCACTATCACCACCAGGTGGATAAATCCGGGTTTTTTTTTATTATTTCGTCCCCGTGATAAGTGTTAGTTTAAGATTTTTGAGTGCCCCGTGGTGGTAGTTAGCTGCCACAATGGGCGATGATGACGATGGCGGGGGTACGTCGTACCGCATCAACGAAGCTTTGTTATTGGCATCGGATTGCTCGAGCCAACAAGGCGATTTAAATGCTAACCCCTTTGCCCCCCCTGGTGCTTCTCCAATGGACACCAACAGTAAATCTGTTTCGACGTCCCCCCGCCTCAAGGCCTACCCTCCCGACTTTGGCGGGCCATATGTTGTTTTCTTCCGACCCAAAGGCAAACGTTTGAACACCGTTCATATCAGCAAGGATCTGACTAAGCGGTATTCTTCCGTTGTCTCCATTGACATGGTCGGTACAGCTAAGCTTCGGGTAACAGTAGGCGACCGAAAACACGCTAATGAGATTGTGGCCTGCGAGTTGTTTACTCTTGAGTATTTTGTCTACCTTCCGAGCGCGTCAATTGAGATTTCGGGGAAGGTCGCCGACGCATCTTTGACCTGCGAAACGATCATGCAAGGCTGTGGTCGTTTCCATAACCCTTCTCTACCTCCTGTCCAGATACTGGATTGCCGGCAACTGCATTCGGTATCCCAGGAGGGCGAGAAGAAGGTTTACACACCATCTGAAGAATTTTGTGTGACCTTCTCCGGATCTGCATTACCAGATCTGCTGGTGATTGGCAAACTTCGGCTACCTGTGAGGCTGTATGTACCGAAGGTAATGAATTGCATCAATTGCAAGCAGCTGGGCCACACCGCCCAGTACTGCAGCAATAAACCTCGCTGTGCAACATGCGGGGAGAGACATGTGGACGGTGCGTGTAAAACGCCGCCCAAGTGTGTTTATTGTGGTAGCGACCGTCCACACGATCTCAATGTTTGCCCGAAGTACATACAGCGAAAACAACATCAAAAACGATCGTTGCAGCAGCGTTCAAGGCGAAGCTACGCCGAAATGCTGAGAAAAGCTGCTCCGGTCGTTGAATCACGCAACATCTACTCGTCTTTGTCTCTCGATGATCAGGGCTCTGACTCTGAGGTCGGGGACGGGGTTCCCTTTGTTTTTAAGGGTGAAACGAGGAAACGGGTGAGGCTCCAGAGACCCACCAAAAAACCTCGGAATCTGCCTAGCAGTGACCCCCAACCCACCGTGACAAATTCTAAGAGTGTTAAAAAAGGTAACAAACGTTCACCTCCTGGATTCAAAATCCAAGATGAACGAGACTTTCCTTCGCTCCCGGGAACATCAAAAATCCCAGATGTCCCAATTTTTTCGACTTCTCAGCCAGAGGGACAGCATTCGGAGATCCAGGAACAACCTCTTGGTGCTCCGATGTTTACGCTTTCTGGCATCGTAGACATCGTCCTTAACTTCTTTAATGCTTCTGACTCAGTGAAGAGCATTGTCAAAGCACTTCTTCCTTGTGTGTCTCCTCTTTTGAAGCAGTTGGCTTCTAAAATGCCCCTCCTTGCGACATTCGTATCTTTCGATGGCTAATTTAACCACCGAGGTCGAAGATATGATTTCTGTGCTACACTGGAACTGTCGTAGTATCGTACCAAAATTAGACTCTTTCAAATTTTTAATTAACAATTTACAATGCGATGTTTTTGCGCTATCCGAAACATGGCTGACACCCGATGTAACCTTACCTTTCCCCGATTTCAACATTATCCGTCTTGATCGGTCCGACTCGTACGGAGGGGTGCTTTTAGGGATCAAAAAGCAGCACTCATTTTACAGAGTCGATTTTCAACCGATGACAGGCATCGAAGCCGTCGCATGTGAGGTGACAATCCGAGGTAAAACCCTCAGTGTTGCCTCCATATATCTTCCACCGAGAACTGCGATATCTCGCAGGGATCTCGCCCAGATCTGCTCGGTTATGCCTGAGCCTCGGCTGCTCATGGGAGATTTCAACTCCCATGGTACAGGCTGGGGGAAACTGTACGATGACAGCCGTTCAACTTTGATATATGACCTCTGCGACGACTTCAACATGACAATTTTGAACACCGGAGAAGTTACGCGAGTGGCACCTCCAGCTAAAGATGGCAGTCCTAGAGACAGCCGATTAGACCTCTCAATCTGTTCGAGCTCACTATCGCTGGAGTGTACATGGAAGGTTATCCAGGATCCCCATGGTAGTGATCACCTTCCGATCGTTGTTTCTATTTCCAATGGTTCACGTCAACCTCCATCTATTGACATTTCCTACGACCTCACGAAACACATTGACTGGGGAAAGTACGCGGAAGCAATTATCGACGGTGAGCAATCGGTAGAAATTCTTCCACCGCGGGAAGAGTATCAGTTTCTATCAGAACTGATCATCAGTAGCGCGCTGCAGGCACAACGTCGGCCAGTTCCAGGTCCTTCGGCTCGTAGGAAACCCCCCAATCCGTGGTGGGATAGCGAGTGTACAGAAATCTATCGCGAGAAATCCGCTGCGTTCAAAGAGTTTCGGAAACGCGGTTCGGTTGAAAACTTTAAGCGGTACGTTTCCCTTGAAAGCAAGTTCAAGAACTTGATCAAGGCGAAGAAAAGCGGTTACTGGCGTCGGTTCGTCGAGGGTTTATCGCGCGAGACATCAATGAGAACTCTTTGGAACGTCGGGAGAAGAATGCGTAACGCGTCGTCGGTAAACGAGGATCGAGAAAGCTCTCCTCGGTGGATTCTCAAGTTCGCAAAAAAAGTTTGTCCAGATTCCGTACCCGTGGAGCGAATAATTCGTGATGTTTCCGAGGATAGGGACGACATGGATAGGCCGTTTTCGATGGTTGAATTCTCACTTGCTCTTCTTTCATGTAACAATTCCGCTCCAGGAATGGATCGAATTAAGTTCAACTTGCTTAAAAACCTCCCCGACGTCGCTAAGAGGCGCTTGTTGAACTTGTTCAATCAGTTCCTGGATAACAACATCATTCCGGATGATTGGAGGCAAGTGAGAGTGATAGCTATTCAAAAACCCGGGAAACCCGCGTCGGATCATAATTCGTACCGTCCAATCGCGATGTTGTCTTGTCTGCGGAAGTTGTTAGAGAAGATGATTCTCTTTCGACTGGACAAATGGGTTGAATCGAATGGCATGTTGTCTGATACACAATTTGGTTTCCGCAGAGGCAAAGGAACGAACGACTGTCTTGCGTTGCTTACTTCAGAAATTCAGCTTGCCTTTGCTCAAAAGCAGCAAATGGGCTCAGTGTTTTTGGATATTAAGGGAGCTTTTGATTCAGTTTGTGTCGATGTTCTCTCCGACAAACTACACGGAAGTGGCCTTTCACCAATTTTGAACAACTTTTTGTATAATTTGCTGTTTGAGAAGCAGATGAGTTTTACTCATGGCGACTTGACAGTTTCACGAATTAGCTACATGGGTCTCCCCCAGGGTTCATGTCTAAGCCCCCTTCTTTACAATTTTTATGTTAGAGACATAGATGATTGTCTCATGGAAAATTGCACGTTAAGACAGCTTGCGGATGACTGTGTTGTTTCTATAACGGGATCAATAGCAGTCGATCTGCAAGGACCACTACAGGATACTTTGGACAATTTGTCTACTTGGGCTCTCAAGCTGGGTATCGAATTCTCTCCGGAGAAAACTGAGATGGTTGTCTTTTCTAAAAAACACAAACCGGCAAAGTTTCCGCTCCATCTGATGGGTAAGACAATCACTCATAGCATGTCTTCTCAATATCTCGGCGTCTGGTTCGACTCCAAATGCACCTGGGGAAAGCACATTGTGTATCTGATACAGAAATGCCAAAAGCGAATCAACTTTATGCGAACTATTACCGGAACATGGTGGGGAGCACATCCGGAAGATCTGATCAGGCTGTACCAAACAACCATTCTGTCGGTTTTAGAATACGGTAGCTTCTGTTTTCAATCCGCGGCGAAAACACACTTGCTGAAGCTTCAACGGGTTCAGTACCGTTGTCTTCGGATCGCGTTAGGTTGCATGAACTCAACTCACACTATGAGTTTAGAGGTACTCGCTGGTGTACAGCCTCTGACAGACCGCTTTGCGGAGTTATCGTTCCGGTTCCTCATCCGATGCGAGGTTGTGAATCCATTGGTCATAGAAAATTTCGAAAAGCTGCTCGAACAGAACCCTCAAACTCGTTTTATGAGTGTGTACTACTGGTACATGACGCTGCAGGTAAGCCCATCTCCGGTTAACACCAATCGTGACAACTTCTCAAACTTCGACAGCTCCTCAGTGGATTTTGATCTCTCTATGAAGGATGAGATCACCGGTATTCCGGAATCTTTTCGTTCCGTAGGTATTCCACAGATCTTTGCAAGTAAGTTCGGGCATGTTAGCGGGGACAGACAGTTCTTCACAGACGGTTCGAAAACCGATGATTCGAGTGGTTTCGGTGTCTACAACGAATTTCATAGCGCCACCTACATGCTTCAAAAGCCATGTTCGGTATACATTGCTGAGCTAGCGGCTATATACTACACCTTAGAGTACATTCGCACTCTTCCACCTGAGCACTACTTCATTTTTACCGACAGTCTAAGCTCTCTGGAGGCTGTTCGGTCAATGAAACCGATGAAGCACTCAGCGTACTTCCTGAATGGAATACGCCAAGTCTTGAGTGCTTTGTCCAAACGCTCATACATCATCACCATAGCTTGGGTCCCTTCACATTGCTCAATTCCGGGCAATGAGAAAGCAGACTCTCTGGCTAAGGTGGGCGCTAGCGGAGGCGATATTTACGAGCGTCAAATCGCCTTCGACGAATTTTTTGCATTGGCCCGTCAGGAGACCTTGATCAGCTGGCAACACAAATGGAGAGATGGAGAGATGGGTAGATGGTTGCACTCCATCATTCCACAGGTGTCGAAGAAGCCATGGTTCAAAGGGTTGGATTTAGGCCGCGATTTCATTCGTGTAATGTGTCGGCTGATGTCCAACCACTATTTGTTGAATGCACATACCTTCCGTATTGGGCTCTCAGAAAGCAATCTCTGTGTCTGTAGCGTAGCTTACCAGGATATCGAACATGTCGTGTGGCAATGCAATGAGTATCGTGAGGTCAGATCTGAGCTGCATGAAATTCTCCGGGTCCGAGGAAAACAACAGAAACCCGTTAGAGAAGTGTTGGCAGGACTTGATTTGGAATACATGAACCTGATTTACCAGTTTTTGAAACGTGTTGATGTCAGAGTTTGATGTAGTACGTTCCTTGTTTTCGTTGTCCGCCTTTTGGTTTTGTTGTTCGCCCCTGTCTGTCGTCACCCCCCTTCCGTTTGTCCTCTTCTTGTCGTTTTCTACCGATAAAGTCCTTTTTTTTTTGGTTCCGTTACAGATATGGACAATTTGTCCCATCAATGTTTTAGTATAAGTTAGCAAATAATTTAGTTTTAAACCCATAAATCCCTCCTTCCAAATTTTTTTTTTTTTTTCTCAATCCTTAACCTCGAAACAGCCGCGAGTACTTCGGCTTCCCAAACTAACATAGCTTAAGGCAGTAATAAATTGTAAAATGTAAAATCATTGTAAAAAACAAAAGATTTCGGCTCAGTAATGCTCATGTGGCGCCCGAGCCTTCCAAATAAACGAATAAGTAAAAAAAAAAAAAAATACTTCTAGTTACACGAGTGTTACTGTTATTGCGAACGATTTCTACGCCGTGCTGCAGACCCATTGGAATACATTTCTTCTTTGGTTCGTTTGCATTCCGCCTTGTCAATCGCCGTTTATTTGTCTCGGTTTTAATAGTCGAGCTGCCGGTCTCATCATCGTCGCTGCTCGTGGTCCTCATATCTGCTACCTGCTGTTGAGTGACATCAGCAACTGTTTCTTTAACATTATCTTCTAAAGTTGCTGCATAAGTTGCTTCAAATTTATTGTTCAAATTATCCTCAGGCGTTCTAGGCATCTTTTGTGTCTTGATGCAGTTTATCCTGGAATCTTGTTTGTAGTTACTCCTGAAAGTTATCTTTTTGTTGCTCGAGGAATTTATTCTACAGTTGTTTAAGAAATTTCTGTTATAGTGACACTAGAACATTTTTCTAGGAGTTGCTCCTATAATTTCCATGCAGTATCGCCACAACTTTCTCATTGAGTTTCTTTAGGTTTATTTTCTCCAGGATGATTTGAGTTTCTCCATATATTTCACTTAGAGTTGCTAAAAATTTTTCTCCAATAATGTTTCCTGGAGTTTCTCCAAAATGTATCCAAAAGTTATATAAATAACTATAAGCTGCGATTTCGAATTTTACCAGAGCGGATTGTTTTTTTTTTTGTTTATTTATCATTTAATTTGTGTTCAATACTGTGAAAATTGATCAGCATTTTTGTTTTGTTTGATTTCTTCATAAATTTAACGAGTTATTTCAAATAATCGTTCAAAAATTTCGATTCGTCTTAAAGTACAGTTAAGTAAAGTTAATAATTATAATTGAATATAGCCTAAATTGTGCAGAAAAAACTTTGACGAAGTCAGATATTTTTCCACAATGCCTACACGTTGAACATAAGATCGGAATATGTGCCATCAAAAAAATTCACAATTCGATGATGGCTTTAATAAAATTCTTGCTTTTTAAAATAAAGTATTCTCAGGATTCACGAACACATCGGCTTACGTCTACGGAAGGATCATGAGAACTATCACCAGTAGGTGGATTAATTTGGGTTTTTATTGGGTGATATCAATACGGATTTACTGAATTCGTCTCTTCGAACAAGAACGTTTGGCAGTTTATCGTATGTTTGTGATAATGCCGAACCTATTTTGTTTCACCTAACTGGTTGTTCTCAATTAGATCTATATTATTATATTATAACTGATTCCCCTGAAATTGTTACGAAAAAAATCAGCTTTTTACTTATTTCAGGGGTTTCTAACCATTTGTTTTTTGTTTCATGCGTGTGTTTTAAAAAGACACGGATTCTATTGTCGCTTACCGCGATTATGTAAGGTTCGACTCAACTCTGCTGCAGGATGCATTTCAGATCATTGATTGGATTTTTTTTTCTTCACGCTAACTGATCCTGACAAATTGCTTAATTTATTGAACTATCCCAAGTAACAATTTAAATTCCTTATAGATTTGTTTATTTCTATGGAAGCTTTATCATAGCATGAAGAATTCATGAAACATTTATAGTTGTTTTTATCCAGAGAAAATAATCTCCATTCGTATGCGGTTTTTAAGTTTTCTTCAAGTTAATTATGAAAATCGCGCATAACACAACTTGATTCACTAAGGCATTTAATCTTATAATAAGTTTTAACACGTATTTGAAGTTATTTTCAACACATAACATCAACCATTTTTATTAAAACTTTATGCTTTGTTTATTGAAGTACAATTCATCTGAGTTGTTCTCCTTTAAAAACTTCTTAAAGCTTTCAATTCTTGAGCTAGAGCCTTTACCCTGGAACAAGAACTAAGCGGAATAATGAAACAACGAACTATCTTATTATTATTTCAAATGATAAATTATGCAACAAATTGGCTTTCTTATGCAAATATAAACACTCAAACATTTTTGCTCACTGTTAATTTAGTCGTTTTGGTGCTCAAAAGTAGTCATATCGACGAAATATTCATTTTATAGCCAATCAAAAATGCGAGTAGCTTGCTGCTGTCGTTCAACCTTCAGCCAGTTACTCACACAGGCCACAGCAACTTGAATCAAAAATGAAATGGGTACTTACTGTGACTCTTCGCATGCTCATGCTAAATAGTGTAATACTAATAAATTTTAGTAATGCACTAATTAAATACACGAAACTATAATATAATCGGCACTTCCTGACGCAAAATGTACAGAAACAACTTTCTAGCTCCAAAAAGGTAAACAAACAATTGTCAAAGGCTGTTACTCTTGAATAAAACGAATAAGTTTCATTTAAGACGAACAAATCTGCCTTAAGATTATCACTAGTAAAATCAATCTTCAATAAATGTTGTAGATTTCGTGCAAGGCGACTTGGTTCCATCCCTCTTTTGAGGTGGTTTGGATTAAAGGTAATAACAATTGATGGCGGCTGCATGAGTTTTGTTCGCTTGGAACGGCAGCCATGTTAAGAAAGAATTGAAAAAGTGGCGTAGACTTTTGTTTTTATAGGAAATTTATGTCTTCGTATATTAATGAATGATATTATTTTTGAGGCGCTTTGTAATTTTCGTATGTTTTGGGTGGCATATAAAAGACAAAGTGGGTATGGCACGGAAAATTTTGATTCCCTGTCATCAACGATCTGTCAGGCAATTTTAATGCTTTAGCCATTTCAATTTGATGAAAATTAATTCACAGTTCGTTTAACGTTTCATCCATGAAACAAAACTAGTTCGCATCTGAATAATGCTTAGGCAAAAGATTTCATTTATTATGCACTATTAGCAACTTTTGAGAAAGACAGCTAAAAGATCAACATGCCTCAAGCTATTCTTGTTAAAGTTTTATGAAGTTCTTATAATCAATCATCAGTGTAAGTACATAAATACAACTAGTTTCAAAGCAGTCTTCAAAAGCAGCCTTGAAGATCTCCCGAAGAGTGGGCCAGATTAGTCTTATGGATATTTTATGCCTGTTTAATCTCGGATTTGCAGAACAAAGAGCTTTATTGCTAAGTTTTATTATTCAATCTCAGAAATTACTTCAGGATTGCCACAAAAGTATAATTGTTACTTGGGATCTTTTATTCTTGCTACATGATAATTACAGGGGGTGGTCAAAATGTTTGGGATAGGCAACTTTTTTTTCTCTCACAAAAAAGTTCAACATGCTGTAACTTTTCATTGAGTGCATCAAATTGTTGATACAAATTTGAGCTTGACTGGTTAATCTTTCACGAAGTTAGAACACTTCTCGTAAAACACTATTTTTAAAACAACTTATTTTCGAGCTGTCATATCTCGGAAACCAGTGAACCGAATTGAATGAAATTTTGTACGCTTATTAACAATATATAAATGCTTCACAAGTTATTAAAATATAGGTACTATTTGAACGACGAAAAAAGTCATCATAGATTGGCACTTATCGGATCTTTTTCGAAAAAATGTATTTTTTTAAGTCAATGTTCTTAAATATATGTTTTGATATTCAAAGATTTTCTACTTCTATTCTCGAGATATCTCTTAAACGATATATTAGAGTCTGTTTGGATTAAAGAAAAAACACATTTAGTGTTTTTTGAGTGGTATTGTAAATTTCACTTATTTTCCTGTATATGGGTAAAAATATCAAACCGGTATAACTCAATTAGTCGTGAGAAAATATTACATTTTATAACGTCGTTATATCTATCAATAAATTGTTGACAAACGTTAAAAATTTCGTTCAATTCTGTTCACTGGTTTCCGAGACATGACAATTCAAAAATTAGTTGTCTAAAAATAGTGTTTTACTAGAATGGTTCTAACTTTGTGACATATTAACCAATCCAGCTCAAATTTGTACCAATGATACACATATAATAGGTTGACAAACAGTCAAAATTTAATGCACTCTATGATAAGTTACAGTATGTTGAACTTTTTCGTGAGAGAAAAAAAAGTTGCATATTCCAAACATTTTGGCCACCCCCTGTATATAAAGGCCGTTCACACCTAAATCCGGACACGAAAAAAATATTCTAGAAAAGCAACAGCATGATATTGATCCATATTTTTTTATTCACGTCAAACCGTGTTTTTCAATATAGTTTTATCTTCATTTAGTTCAATAAAGTCAGGTGTCCCACAAGGATCTGTTCTGGGAGCCTTATTATTTTCTCTTTTTATTATTGATCTTCCAAATTTCCTGCGTTATTGTTCGATTCATATGTTTGCGGACGATGTCCAAATCCATTTTACCGTTACTGGTGAATTAAATATGAACTCCAACACTCTAGAAATTGAAAAGCCAAAGAGTTCATTCTGGATTTGTTAGTTTTTTTATGTCTTAAATTTTTTTGTAAACATTTTGAAGAATTCTTGGATGAATCACTGGATTTTTTTTTCGAAATTCGAAAGTATTATTGGACTTCTTAAGTTTGATTTTACCTACATAGATTATGACTTACTCAAATCGGAGAGGATCAAAAGTGTTGAAACATATTTTAGAGAAAATCTAGCAGGAATTTAAGGCAGATTATGTAGAAAAGTTTCAGTCAAAATTTCTTGAGTTGATTCTGATTACTGAAATAAGGATGAATCCATAGCAAGCTCCTGCTACAATCCAAAGATTTCTTGAAAAAATGCGGGAATAATTTGTGGAGAAACAGACTCAAAATTTGTCCGGGTTTTCCGCTAAAGATTTTCAAGAAATTTAATGAGAAATTCTATTGGAAATAGGACAGAAATTCCATCAGGAACTTATCATGTATTCCCACTACACTTTCTTTAACTTTTTCTGTAAGAATTTTCTTTTTGATTTTATAGTTTTGAGGAATATTCTTTTCAAAGGCCGCCAGATCCTCCCATAGCAGTTCGTTAGAACAAGTTTCTGCAACAAGTATTCATTCTTTATGGTGGTGGACCATCAACTTTTCCAGTGATTGCGGGGATCCGTTTTGAGATTTCTCTTGGTAATTCGAAAAACGACAACGAATCGGTAGATTGTGTCACAAGTTTTACTTTGAACTTTTCGAAAATTTTTGCTATAAGTTCATTTTACAGTTTCTCAATGAACTTTGGAACGCATTACTGCTAGATCATGGATTCAATGCCGCGAGCACACTCGCGGAAAGCATTTCCTAAATTTCCTTTATCATTGTTTCCACACTAGAATTACAAATCTGTTATGAATCGATTCAATGGATACAGTAGACGTTCGATAACTGCAACATGTTTGGCAAGGTCTAATGTCTAATTGCAAATTTGTTGCACTTACCGATTTTGCAGTTAAAAAGCATTGCAGTCAAACCGTTTGCACCGACCGAACGTCTACTGTATCAACATTTTTCACAGCTCTGCTTATTGTTCTAGATTCAAATTCTTTCACAACGGCAAAAAAATCTTCATCAATACATTTTGTAAGAATGATCAGTATTTTTTACATATACACAAATACATCCTGCTACTATGTTTTGCAATGAAATTAGGATCTTCATGGTGTCACGTTACTCTGGAATGCATCCTACTTACGAAAATCGACTGCCGCACCAGATGAAACGTCCGCGCCGAAATAGCGTAGCACAACAGCAGGATCGTGGTCGTTGTCAGACACGCCGACACGGTCGTCAAAAACCCATGGAACGCCTCCCCTAAATCCTTGGCACTGTCCATCCCGAACTGGATCAACAACGTCTGACAGAACGACCCCAGGATGACTTCGAAAATCTTCAGTATCCCATTCTTGGACATGAAAAACTCCAAATTAATACAGGTGCACACCCGACAGCAGCCTATCCGAATGCCTCGATTGCGCGGCTCATTGAAGTGACCGCCGCCACCACGGCCCACTCCAGAGGAACCATTCGGCATCCGAATCACGGTTGGGGGCATGTTTCCTTTAATTTTAGTGAGCTGACTAGCACTCGATCGCGCTGACAATGTTTTCGTCGCGAACCAACGCAGCGGCGCGCAGCGTGTTTTATACCGGTAAAAATAGATTAGAGACGCGAGAACGCACAAGATAAATTCACTTTTCACGCGACAACGGGACTCGCGACCGAAGGCGCGGCGATGTCATCACCGTTCAAGTGCTCCGTTCAAACTGGCGTCGTGATCGCCGGTCGTGCAACGGCTAGACAGGGAAGACTTGTCTTAAGTTCACCCACGTCGAATTTGGTTGAGGGGTTCCTTTCTGGCGGATGATGGTGCTTCTTGCTGCACGTTGCGTTGCTCTGCTAGACGAGCAGTTAAGTTGTTGTGTTTGTAATTGTAGCCTTGGAAGAGTATGGATATCGTATGCAATATCGAATTTCTGCTTCAGGTTACTCGGAATTGATTTCAAACAACTCTAGATATTTCAATTTCAGTAAATTGCCTATGAGTAATAATTACTTGTAATTATTCTTGCTAATATCAGGCCACCATTAACATAAAGTCTGGAAATTCAATGTTTTAATGCTTATTCGCTAGAATATGATATGATTAAACCCACTTCGGTTGGGCTTAATTGATGGACCTTTTACTTGTTAAAAGGCTGGCGCAATCACGCAATACTACGAATATTTATACAATGGAACCTTTTGTTTATGCACATCTGGGACTGCATAAATTTAAAATGCACATAAATTAAAAAAGGCATAAAAAGAGGGAAATTTATGCATAAATTAAGTTTGGGCTTTAATTAGAGAATCTAGTTCGCGAGAACAGGTCTTGCTCCTGTGGAATTGAGGTGGGGCTAAGGGGGTTTCCAGAAAGTTCTCAGAGAGCCCAAAAAGGGGATTCCAAGGGCCTTCAAGGGCGTTTTAAGGGGTTGTTTCGAGGGATTTGAGGAGCCTTTGAAGGGTGTTCCGACAAGTTTTTTGGTGTTTTCATGGGATTTCGGGGAATTTGTGGGGCATTTCAATAGTATAAAGTGGGATTCAGGGGCAATTCAAGGGATCTCAGGAGCCTTTAAAAGGTGTTGCAAGAGGTTTAAGGGACGTTTTAAGGTATTTCAGAGTCTGCTCTGAAACTTCCTGAAATGCCTCAAAAATCCCCCTAAAATCCCCCGGGGACCCCATGTAACGCATCTAAGAGACTTCGAAACTACTGAGAACTCCTACGTAACGCTTCCGTAACGCCTCTGCCCGAAAATGCTCTGGAACGTCTGGAAATGCCTCCAAAATCCCCCTTAAACGCCCTCGAACCCCATGTAACGCACCTGAGAGGCTCCAAACCCCCCGAAAACTCCTCCGTAACGCTTTTGTAACGCCTTTTAGTTCCGCAGAAAATGCTCTGAAACGTCCTGAAATGCCTTCAAAATTCCCCTTAAAAGACACGGACACGTTCAATGCTTCCAGTGAGCTTTTCGCTCTTTAAAGGAAGCACGACACTGGACAACGGATTAGCATGCAACGCCCAGTGGCACAGCCGAAAATTTTTCCTGACAGCTATGGCTGGAATCGAACCCGCGCTCCTCAGCACGATGCGACTTAGAGCTTGGTGACCCTAGCCACACGACCACGGAGCCCCCTCGGAAACCATGTAACGCACCTGAGGAGCTCCGAACCCCACGAAAGCTCCTCGTAACGCTTAAGCAACGCCTCTGTATCCCGCCGGAAAACCTCTGAAACGTCTTGAAATGCCTCCAATATTCCCCTTATACCCCCTCGGACCCCGTGTAACGCACCTGAGAAGCTCCGAACACCCTGAAAACTCCTCCGTAACGCTTCCGTAACGCCTCAGAATCACGCCGAAAATGGTCTGAAAGGTCCTGAAATGCCTTCAAAATCCCCCTTAAACCCCCTTCATTTTCTCATTAAAGTCATCAAAAAACCAATTTTAGAGCTTTCAAAAACGCACATTTTCGTGCGCGGGGAATATTGCTACGTCATTCCGTTAAAAAAATATTGATGATCTTCTAAAAAAAAAAAAACAGATTAATCTACCTAGTGGTGATAGTGCCTTTCTCGTCGAACATGTACTCATGATCTTTCCTTGGTTGGGATACGATTGGGATGATTTTGCTTCAGAATGTTAGCTTCAGCCTTTTGGGGGGAATCAGAAACACTAGCTTATGATTTTTTCCGACGTTTCGGTCTGTATGGGGCCTTTTCAAGGGTTCAATCGGTCAAGGTTTCCTAGTCAAGATGGCCTTGCTTAACTTAAAAATGTCATACGGAAGTTTTGGTATTTATTGAGTGCGGTCGGTTTGAAACCGTCGTGATGCGGACAATCTCCTACCTATCGGGCGGTCTAGAATTCGGTCCCTGTTTTTGGAATCTTCGACTATTGCTTTGTTTAGCTAGTTTCTGTGCATGGGTCATTATTCCGAAGCATGATATTTCCGTCGACGTAATACGAACTGTTCCTGAATCCTGAGAATACCTTATTTAGAAAAGCAATAAACTTATTAATTGAACATATTCCGACGTTACGTTAAACGTATAGACAGAGCTGAAAAATATCAGAGTTTTCAGTAGACTGCTTGAGCGCCCTCACTATCACTGAAGACCGATCAACATCAAGACGATAATTACAAGCTAGGATATAACGTCTTTCACAATAACAGATGACTTTACGGTCTTCGACATTGTTTTTTCTTCACACTTTAGGCTATATTTTATAATCATAGGTTTCAAAACTCATGTAAAATTTGACAAAAAATGCAAGCAAGTGAAATTGCCCATTAAAATCCCATAAAAAAATCCCAGTAGTTTTAGACGCAAAAGAGGATTGAAAAAACTTTGTCCGGGGTTGATGCGATAATTTTCATTTTCTCATATAACGTTGACCTATCCTACACCTCAGTGATTTGATGAGATTGCTTTAGTACAGACAAACAGGCATATCATTTGTAACATATTGCTATTATATTCATCGTTACGAAAAAATAATCTCCAAATGCTAATCAGGTTGCGTTTCACAAGCCGCTGCTGGCTTGATGTTGGTAGTGAGTAGACGTCAAACGAGCAAAAACGATTAATATTTGATTCAACCGTTGAAAACAAGGACGATGGAGAGTGAGTAGAGTAAGACGTCTGTATGTATGTGGCCTTAGTTAGGTCAAGATTTTGTTCTCTTACACATATTAATCGCTTGCATTGACTTTGTTCATTTTTGTAGTTCCTGCGAAGCACCCTAGGAAGCACCCAATGCTGGTTTTGCATCACTATCGGTAGCCTCTAATGTGGTCTGAGCCTATTTTCTTGCTAATCGTTCCTCATGGTTTAAAAAAGACCGCAGTTTGATGTGTCGCATGTTTGGGTTTGGTTCTTTTTGGCATTTGGCCACTTCCGGCTGGACACCCTAGATTAGTCCCGGAACACTATCGGTAGCCTTTATAAAGATCTTCGTTGTGGTCTGAGCCTGTTTTCTGGCTAATCGTTCATCACGTAATTTAAAAAGCCGCTGCTTAATGTGCTGCACGCATGGGTTTTGATCTCTACTATATTTGACCACTTCCAGCGGGACACCCGGAACCTGTTCCGGAACTCTATCGGTTGTTCCAAGTATGATCTGAAACTATTTTCTTTTATTAACCGTTTATCAGGTTACCTGAAGAGCTTGAGATTTGATGCGTCGCATGTAAGGTTTTGGTTAACTTTTGTACTTGGCTACTTCCGGCGGGTCACCCGGAACCGGTCCCGGAACACTACCGGTTCAGATATGGTCCGAGACTATTTTCCTGTTTACCGTTCATCATGTTTTCGAAAGTGCCGCGGTTTGATGTGTCGCATGAATGGGTTTGTAGCGTTTTCATATCTGGCCCCTTCCTGGGGTACCGATCCGGAACACCTAAATGGCCATAACTCCGGAACGGCTGGACCGATTCGAACCATTTTCAATAGGAAACAATGGGACCAGATTCCGCGTCGAATGAACCGTTGGTCATTAAAATCGGTTGAGGTTTACTGCCAAAAAGTGATGTGAGTTTTTTTGTACACACACATACTCACACACACACATACACACACACACAGACATCACCTCAATTCGTCGAGCTGAGTTGATTGGTATATGTGACTCGACCTTCCGGGCCTTCTATCAAAAAGTCATTTTTGGAGTGAACATATAGCCTTTCCAGTACACTTAGTGTACGAGAAAGGCAAAAATAGGCACTTTTCTACTATTTTTTTCTTGAGTTACAAAAATACTTACTTGATACTTGATGGGCTACAACTCGTAGCGGTGAGTCTACGCCGAATGAAGTATCCGCCTCCACTGGCCTTTGTCCAGGGCCAATCACTTCCAGTCACCCTGAACGTTTAGAGTCCTTAGGTTCTCCTCAACTGCAAAAAGCCAACGTGTGCGCGGCCTTCCACGAAGCCGACGACCCCTTCCTGGTTCTCTGCTGAATATAATTTTAGCTTGTCGTTCCTCCGGCATACGAGCTACGTGTCCAGCCCACCGCAGCCTGCCGTGTTGTATTCGCTTCACTATATGCATCTCTTTATATACCTGGTACAATTCGTAGTTCATGCGACGCCGCCAGATGCCGTCCTCCAGTTAACCGCCGAGTATTGTTCGTAGCACTTAACGTTCGAAGACTGCAAAGGCTCTCCGATCAACTTCTTTCAACGTTCACGTTTCATGACCGTATAAAGCGACCGGGAGAATCAGAGACTTGTACAACGCGAGTTTTGTCTTCGTTTGCAGCCTGCGGGACCTCAGCTGGTTTCGAAGTTGAATACAAGCAATCATGTACTTAGTCTTTGTGGTGTTAATCGTAAGTCCAATCCTCGCAGTCTCCCTCTTAAAAGGTACGAACGCCTCTTCCACGGCCCGACGGTCGATTCCGATGATGTCGATATCGTCCGCGAAGCCCAGGAGCATATGCGACTTCGTGACAATGCACAGTGTACAAATTCGAGCGAAAAAACGGACGCAATTCAGTTCCGGCCGCTAAGCAAACGACAAGTACCCATTCTCAAGTAAAAAACTCCGAGGAATCGAATGGTGGCAACCCTTTTCCTGAAAAACATCGGCAAGTGTCTCATTTTGGCCATTTTCCCCTAAATATGTCAAAAATACTTAAACATATCAACCAAAATCCTAAAAAAGTAAGGGGAAACCCTGAAAATTTAAAAAAGTTCATGTAACAATGTCAGACAACTTAGTTTGGTAAATGTTTTCCACTTTTGATCACAATAAGTGTCTCATTTTGTCCAAAATCCCCTATAAAATGAGAATTTTTGAGAATTTCGGATGAATTTGAACAAAAAACTTTGCACAGTCGTTCAAAAGTCGTGCTACTGGATGGAGAAACCTCAAATTGATCATTTCTTGTCCAACACATTCAGAAATGATGTCTCATTTTGTCCAATATCCCCTATAAATTAAGAATATTTGAGAATCTCAGATGTTTTTCAACAAAAAACCATGCAAAGCCGTTCAAAAGTCGTGATACTGAATGGAGAAACCCCAAAAAGATCATCTCTCGTCCAACACATTCAGAGATGATGTCTCATTTTGTCCAACATCCCCTATAAATGAAAATATCTGAGAATTTCAGACGTATTTCAACAAAAACCCAGATTAATCCACCTAGTGGTGATAGCGCCTTTCTCGTCGAATATGTACTCTAAGATATTTCCGTCGCCATAAGACGAAGTGTTCCTGAATCCTGAAAATACTCTAGAACGGAACAAATATCATTTTCTTCTTTTGTCACAGTGCTCGTTCGTCAATGAGGGGGTGGAGTTGATAAATAATAAATGTACTTGATGAAAAAAATACTCAAACAATTAAGCAAAACCGATTAACTCATCGGGTTTGGTAAGAAATTTTCTGGAGGACTCTTCACCTTAAAATTTAAAAATTTATTGGTTTCTTCATTTGTGCCCTTCCTCAAAATGTTGAATTCCGATCCAAAATTTCGAAGGGGGACCCCTCTTGACTTAAGAGAAAATCGAAATTTGTGTCAGCCTTGTTCAGAAAAGCAAGAACCTTATTAAAGCCATAATCGAATTTGGAAACTTATTGATGGCTCATATTCCTATGTTATGTATTATGTTAAACGTATAAGCAGAGCTGAAATAGTAGTTTACGCAACAAGGTGCAGAATGAGGATTTTTACAGCACGAGTCGTACATTTATCCAACGAGGCTTGCCGAGTTGGATAATTACGATGAGTGCTGTAAAAATCGAGTTCTGCACCGAGTTTCGTACAACGTTATTTGCAATTTCATAAATTACCACATAAGTGACCCGATTTTGTCAGTCTCTTTTCGGAACACATTTTTTACTCTCTTTAAAGACTTAAACAGTTTTTCATACTTTTATCCCTCTATGTTCTGCATCTCAGCAGTAGTTTGATGATAAAAATAAATAAATTGCATAAAATGTGACCGTATGGTAAAGGGAGCAAAAAGTTGTTTGCAAAATGGGGCTGACAAAATCAGGTCCTTACTGTACTTGAGGCAAGATTTGAGGATAATTTTAAACAAAACTTTTTCATCAAACTCCACACTGATGTTCATAGCCATGTTTAAGAAAGTGTGATCATAGCAGGTTATGATGTGTAGTTGTCAGAAATGTTTAAACCTGTGTCCAGAAGCATCAAGAAGTTGATCAAAACTGAAAACAGTTCTGTAATGGTTTATTACGCAACGCAAATCAGTGCTGTAATGAACCATTACCGCACTGCTAATTTGGTGTGGGAAAGTAAGCCTTTTCCTGTCAGATTTGCGTGAGGGAAAACAGCCTATTACGATGAGAAACTGCAAAATAGTAGTTTACGCAACAAGGTGCAGAATGAAGATTTTTACAGCACGAGTCGTACACTTATCCAACGAGGCTTGCCGAATTGGATAATTACGACGAGTGCTGTATAAATCGAGTTCTGCACCGAGTTGCGTACATCGTTTTTTGCAATTTCATAAATTTCCACTTGAGCAGTTTTCAACAAAACTTTTTCATCAAACTGCACACTGATGTTCATAACCATGTTTAAGAAAGTCTAATCATAGCAGGTTATATTGTGCAGTTCTCACAATTTTTCAAACCTGCGTCCAGAAAGCATCATGAAATTGATCAAAACTGAAAACAGTGCTGTAATGGTTCATTACGCAACGCAAATCAGTGCTGTAATGAACCATTACAGCACTGTTAATTTGGTGTGGGAACGTAGGCCTTTTCCTGTCAGATTTGCGTGAGGTAAAACAGCCTATTACGATGAGAAATTGCAAAAAATATTAAACCTCTCAGTTGACTGCTTGACCAACTTCACTAGCACTGGATGCCGAACATTATCAAGACATTTCAGCAATTTTTTTTCTGCACAGTTTAGCCTTCACTTTATTATCATTGGTTATACCGTTATACTGCCGTTCTACGCATGATTATCCCATGTTATATGGGATTCCCATATAACATGGGACATTTGGGCGTGGAACTGCAGTATAAGATTCATGTAAAATTTGACAAAAAAGTGCAAGCAAGTAAAATTTCCCATAATAAAACCCATTCAAATTTTAACCGTGTTACAGAGCGCGATTGCTCAACCAGTTGCATCAAAATTGTGCGCAGTAATTTAAGTGCTATAAAATTAAAATTTTCCCATACAACGTTGATTCATCCTACTGTATAATTACGCCTCAGGAAAATGGTGTGATTTGCAAGATCGCTTGAATTTTTATCAAAATTTTGGTCTTTTGCGCATATGTATCGCTTGCATCGATTTTGTTTTGTTGTAATTTCAGCGATGCATCTAATCCTGATTCTGAAACACTGCCGGTAATCTTAGGTGTGGTCAGAGCTTGATCAAAGACTATTTTCCTGCTGCCCGTTTATCTGGTTATCGAACATTTTTGATGATTTGATATTTCGCATGCATAGGTTTGGTTCACTTTTTAAACTGGCCACTTCCGGCTAGACATCTGGAAACGGTTCCGGAACACAACCGGTTTAGATATGTTATTTAGAGGATTGATTGGTGATTATCGGTGATATACAGCTTGTTTAGCGTTAAGCGTTTCGACCTACTATTCTTCGGTCATCATCAGAAGCATTCAGCAGGATTCACCCCTTCAACTTCGTCAGTTTACTATATTAGCGATTCAGATATGGTCTGAAACTATTTTCCTGCTTACCGTTAATCTGATTATCGATAAAGCCGGTATTTGGTGTGTCGCATGTCAGGGTTCGGTTCACTTTTTTAATTGGCCACTTCCAGCGGGACACCTGGAACCGGTTCCGGAACACAACCGGTTCAGATATAGTCTTGCGTACCGTTCATCTGGTTATCAAAAAAGTCGCTCTTTGATGCGTCGAATGCATGGGTTTGGTACACTTTTATAGTTGGCCACTTCCAGCGGGACACTTGGAACCAGTTCCGGAACACAACCGGTTCAGATATGGACTGAAACTATCTTACTGCTTACCGTTCATCTGGTTATCGAAAAAGCAGCTCTTTGATGTGTCGCATGCCTGGGTTTGGTTCACTTTCTTAATTGGCCACTTCCAGCGGGAAACCTGGAACCGGTTCTGGAACACAACCGGTTCAGATATGGGCTGGAACTATTTTACTGCTTACCGTTCATTTGGTTATCGAAAAAGCCGCTCTTAGATGTGTCGCATGCATGGGTTTGGTTCACTTTCTTAATTGGCCACTTCCAGCGGGACACCTGGAACCGATTCCGGAACACAACCGGTTCAGATATGGTCTGAAACTATTCTCCTGTTTACCGTTCATCAGGTTATCGAAAAAGCCGCTGTTTGATGTGTCGCATGCATGGGTTTGGTTCACTTTTATATTTGGCCACTTCCGGCGGGACACCCGGAACCGGTTCCGAAACACTACCGGTTCAGATATAGTCTGAGACCATTTTCCTACTTCCCATTCATCAGATAATCGAAAATGCAGTGGTTTGATGGGTCGCATGCATGGGTTTGTTGCATTTTCATATCTGGGCCCTTCCTGGGGTACCGGTCCGGAACACCTAAATGGCCATAACTCCGGAACGGCTGGACCGATCTGAACCATTTTCAATAGGAAACAATGGGGCAATATACCGCGTCGAATGAACCATCGGTCGTTGAAATCGGTTCATATTTACTATCTAAAAATGAGGTGACCTTTTTGTACACATACACACACACACATACATACACACACACACACACACACATACATACACACAGACATCATCTCAACTCGTCGAGCTGAGTCGATTGGTATATAACACTTGACCCCTCCGAGGGCTCTATCAAATTTTCGTTTTTGGAGTGAACATATAGCCTTTCGGTACACCTTGGTGTACGAGAAAGGCAAAAACATGCAAAGCCGTTCAAAACTTGTGCTACTACACGGAGAAACTCCAAACGGATCGTGTCTTGTCCATCACATTCATAGATGATGTCTTATTTTGTCCAATATCCCCTATGAATTAAGAATTGAGAATTTTGGATGAATTTCAACAAAAGACCATGCAAAGACGTTCAAAAGTCGTGCTATCTTATGGTAAAACCCCAAACGGACCATCTCTTGTTTATCATATTTCGATATCATGTCTCATTTTGCCCAATGTTCTCTATGAATTGAGAATATTTGAGAATTTCGGATGAAATTGAACAAAAAACTATGCGAAATGTGGAGCGGACCTGGTCAGATGGTCAAAGCACGTGACTATCACGCCGAGAACCTGGGATCGAATCCCACTCCCGACCATCTCGCAAAATGTGATTTCTTCCTTCGGAAGGGAAGTAAAGCGCGGGTCCCGAGATGAACTAGCCCAAGGCTAAAAATCTCGTTAATACAGATAAAAAAAAAGTATGCGAAGTTGTTCAAAAGTCATGCTATCTAATGGAGAAACCCCAAACGGATCATTAATTGTTTATTTTATTTAGTGATGATGTCTCATTTTGTCATTTCCCCTAGGAAATAAAAATATATAAAAATATTTATTAACAAATATTATCTGTTGGAAAATTGTTCAAATGTATCGTAATTTTATGTAGGGATGTTGGAATGATCTCATGGTGCCATTCCCTGTTAGTTCCAATTTTATTGAATTATATAGTGTCTCATTTAAGTCATTGTCCCCAATGCAATACATCAATAGTAAATTTACATAATAACTTTTTTCCTAGATTTTTTAGCTAAGCTCGGCAAAAAGTAGTTGAAAGCTAATAGAAAATAGGTTAAATTACCGCTCTCATCTTTAAATTCGACCCAATTTCCAGCGACACTGCCGTTAGTTTAAGTTTATTTTTTAGAACATTTGCCAACTTTGGGTTAAATTTACATATAAATATTTTTGAAAAGTTTCACCTAAACCATGTTTAAAGTATCTTTGACTTATAATCATTTGAATGAAAATTAGGTTCTTGAAATCGGACGTAAATTGGCGGAAATATGGGTCTAAAAATGACACGGTTTTGATGGGGTGACTCCAATTTTTTGATCGGGAGTGTATTTATATAAAAACAAGCATTTGTAATGTATAGGGAGCAATGGATAAAATTAGACACTCAATATCTCAATAAAATTGGAACTTATAGGGAATGGCACCAAGAGATTATTGCGATATCCCAACATAAAATTACGGTACATACATTTGAACAGTTTTCCAACTGATATTTTTTGTTTTGAATATTTTCATGTATTTTTAATTTCTAGGGGACATTGGACAAAATAAGACATCATCTCTGAATATGTTGAAGAAGTGATGATCCGCTTAGGGTTTTGCCATTATACAGCAGGACTTTTGGACGACTTTGCATGTTTTTTGTTCAAATTCATTCGAAATTCTCAGATGTTCTCATTTTATAGGGGATGTTGGACAAAATGAGACATCATATTTGAATGTGATTTGCGAAAGATCATCTGTTTGGGGTTTCTCCATTCAGTATCACGAATTTTGAACGACTTGTGCACGGTTTCTTGTTGACATACATTCGAAATTTTCGAATATTCTTAATTTATAGGGGATATTGGACAAAATGAGACATCATATCTGAATGTGATAGGCAACACATGATCCGTTTGGGGTTTCTCCATGCAGTAGCACGACTTTTTAACGACTGTGCATGGTTTTTTGTTCAAATTCATCCGAAATTCTCAAATATTCTCATTTTATAGGGGATTTTGGACAAAATGAGACACTTGTTGTGATCGAAAGTGAAAAACATTTACTAAACTGAGTTGTCTGACATTGCTACATGAACTTTTTTAAATTTTCAGGGTTTCCCCTTACCATTTTTAAATTTTGGTTTGATATGTTTAAGTATTTTTGACATATTTAAGGGAAAATGGCAAAAATGAGGCACTTGCCGATGTTTTTCAGCAAAGGGGTTGGCACCATTCGATTCCTCGGAGTTTTTTGCTTAAGAATGGGTACTTGTCGTTTGCTTAGCGGCCGGAACTGAATTGCGTCCGTTTTTTCGCTCGAATTTGTACACTGTGAATGGTTCCGCTCCTGTGCACACCAGCTCTACTTATAGCTCCTTTCAGTGCTATGTTAAACAGTAAGTTCGAAAGAGCATCGCCCTGATTCAGTCCGTCAAAGGTTACAAACGATGACGAAATTTCATCCGCAGCCCGTACACTTGATTTCGATCCGTCAAGCGTCGCACGAATCAGTCTAATCAGCTTCGCCGCAAATCCATGTTCGATCATAATCTGTCATAACTCGTTTCTCTTCACTGAATCGTACGCCGCCTTGAAATCAATAAACAAATGATGGGTCTGCAAGTTGTACTCCCGAAATTTATCGAGAATCTGCCGCAGGGTGAACATCTGGTCCGTCGTTGATCGGCCCTCACGAAATCCTGCCTGTTATTCGCTAACGAAGGACTCCTCAATCGGCCTCAGCCTGTGGAACAAAACTCCGGACAAAATTTTGAACGCTGAATTGAGGAGTGTTATTCCTCTGTAATTCGCGCACTCCAGTAGATGCCCTTTCTTGAAAAAAAGGCAAATGAGACCATCTTACCAACTACAAAAATAACACCTCTCTATTTTTTTTGATATGTTTTATAACAATGCTTCTTCTTTTGAATGCTGGAAAAAGATATTTTTAATATTTGCCCCAATCCGTAATATCACCTTTTGATTAAACTATGATTTTTGAAGAAAAACGCTCATAGCTTTTGAACCCAAAGAGATAACGATCGTCTTAGCACACGAAACAACGCGTTTTCAAATGCTCTACAAGTGTTTCTTGGGCGACTTTGATGAGAAATTGAAACTGAAAAAGTTAAAGCCAGAAAATCGGTTTTTTTTCGAATCACCCTAAGCTAATTCAGAAATATATCTCTAGACCGGTTAGTTTTAAAGCTACAAAAAAACTGTCTTCAGCAAACTTGCTCAAAATTGGTAGATCTACAACTTTTCGAAAGAATGTGTATAGCTATTCTTAGAAATAAAAAAGTTTGGTTTCTAATTTCTTTGAAAATATAGACCATCCTAATTTTTATGTACATTGAAAAGAGGACCTTATTTTTAGCAACATCTTTGTAGAAGTCCATATCTGTCTAAGAAATCAATTGAAGGCGCTACACGCATCTTTCCTCGTAAATCTGGTTCGTGGTCCATTGTGCACTGGAAGAATCCCTGGATGAAGTCCTGGAGGAATCTCTAGAACAATTATAGGACGGAACCCTGGAGAAACTTCTAAAGAAATTTCTTGAGGAATTCCAAGAGGTATTCCTGGACAAATTTCTGGAAGAATCCTTGGAGGAATTCCTGAAGGAATACCTGGAGGATTTCTTAGAGAAATCCCTGGAGGAATTTTAGGAGGAGTCCTTGAAGCAATTCCTGAAGGTATTCCTAGACAAACTTGTGAAGGAATACCTGGAGGAACTCTTGGAGAATTACTGGAGGAATCTCATGGGGGTATCCCGGAGAAAGGGCTGAAAGAACTTCTGGACATATTCCTGGCGGATACCCCGGACGGATCCCTGAAAAATTCATGGAGAAATCCCTAGAGCAATTCTTGAAGGAATCCCTGGAAGAATTTCTGAAGGAATCTCTATAGGAATTCTGAAAGGAATCTCTGGAAGAAATTCACAGTGCAATCACTAGTTGCCCGACTAGAAATTTATATCAAGTTTATATCATATTGTGTTATAACGTTATAATATTCAGAAAATTGCGTTAATTATGTTATTCATAAGTGGATAATCTAATTGCCACAAGTTTTTGAACTATCTTCAAATCCATTAGTCTGCACAGTGGGCCTGGCCGTTTTGATATTTGTATTATATCATCGCTGATATACTGCAAATATCAATATTGACAAGAAAATGTCAGAAGAAGTTCTGATGTTTCCAGGATGCTTTTCAATACTGGCTGTGCAAGCACTAGAATAGAATAGAATAGAATAGTGTGTTATAATGTTATAATATTTATATACCTAAAACTTATTATATTATAATCTAGATGCAGGATGATGATAAAATAACTAAAATTGAAACATAAAGTATATTGGCGTAATCAATATTATAATCATTTTTGTTGTAATCATATCAAAATTAGAATAAAATGTGATATCCATTTAGCTTAAGGATTACTAGTTTTTATCAAAATTAGAAACAATTTGTGACATTATTTTCCAAATGTCGAAACTTCAAAACTAAATTATAATACAATGAGATGTCAAACAACATTCATAACATAATGTGATAAAATTCAGTTATAGTATTTTGAATACACCAAGGATGTTGAGCATGATTATATCACAACGAGTTAGAAATATCATGGTTTGTTAGGATTATATTATATTTTTGTTACAATTTTCTAGTCAGGTGAATTCATGGACAAATATCTGGAGGAATTCTGGATCGATTCCGTGGAGGAATTCCTGCAAAAGGGACATGGCGAAACCCTGGAGGAATTCCAGGAGGAATTTTCAAAAGTTTTCCTGAAGAAATTCCTGGATGCAATCCTGGAAAAACCCCGGAAGGAAACCTGAAGGAATCCCTGGATGAACTCTGTGAGAAATTTCTAAAGAAGTTGCTAATGAGTTCCTGGAGGAATCCTTGAAAGAATTTCTGCAGCAATTATATGACAAATACCAGTAGGAATATCTGGAGAAATATTTGAACCAGTGTCAGGAATAATCCCAAGAAGAAAACCTGGAATAATGCCTGCAGGAACATCTGAAAAAAAATCCTGGCGGAATCCCTGGAGGTGACGTTTGGTCGAACGCCATTTGACGGAATACCATCTGACCGAAAGGGCTGATTATCCTAATGTCGTTTGGCTGAATTATGATTAAAAGAATTTAGAGGCGTGGACAAACTCTGGACAACTTTCTAGCTGCAAATATGAAAATCAGAAATGTCAGAGATTTTTCCTTCATTGAATCATAGGCTGTTTTTTAGTTATACTGATATTATAGTAAACAGTGGTTCATCATCCTTTTTTCGGTCAAATGGCCTGGAACCTATTATTGCTATTGTTGATGTGTCTCCTGTTATGTTTCCTCCTATGGCTTGAAGTCTTCTTGTTACCTACTTTGCATCATACTGGGACCAGTCATAGGTGAGTATTCCATTCAATTCTTATTTTGTGTTGCTGCTGCTGTTGATGTGGCTGCCCATGTAGGGCGAAATTCTGAATTTCGTGATCCAGATAACTCCTCATTTAATGTCGTCTCGTGAATGTGATTCAATTTCTTCCATTATGTCGCGGAAGTATGACTCAATGCTATGGTGAAAGAGGTTCCCCTGCTTGTATGAGTCCATAACGCTGTGTTACATATGTTGCAGCCTAATATTTTTTTTTTTGTGACATCCCAGAATTTACACTGATGTCATGCAATGATTGATAGAAGAATTTGTCGTACGCCTCACACTGGGGCAGAACGCTGTTATGGACAGACAAAACTTCTAGTGCTCTGGATATCCATCCTAGAGGTTTGGTGTCTTCATAGAAATGTCTTGTAAGAGTTTTTAACATATTTGCTTCATTACAATAATTCTCCAGGCATGCAGCATTAAAAAATCATCAGAAAATTGTTTTAAACTATGTTAGGTGTTCAAAAAATTGGCCACAATTACTAATTTTCATTCGTTTTCGTGATGATTTCATACTAGTGTATAACAAAAACCTCGAGTTACCCCACTTTTCTTTCCCTACTACATCGATGCTAGTGGTATCGACATGTTTTGGGCAAAAACTTAGTTACCTGCACCTGCTGCTTCATGAGTTATCAAATAAATTGTAGATCACCTCTTTTTTGCTATTTTAATAAGAAAAACCTTTGATTTCCGTGGTTATGTAAGTTTTTGTTATGTAATAATCTTTTTCTTATATATTTTTGCTAACCTAATGTTCGAAATTTTTTTTCTAATTTTTTTTTACTTTAAAATATTGATCAAAATCGATTTTTTCAACTTTTCTAGTAAAGTGACCCACTGTGCGTTTCGTGTGCATTATAGAGTATAGGTGTCTTCAGAAGAAATTCAGAACAAAAACAGCAGGATGAACAACTTTACAGAAGAAAGTTTTCTTCTAGGATGCTTCTATAAAAAGCTAAAACTGATCTAGATCAGTTGCAACTTGTCTAGATCAAATATTCAGTGACCAGATTTTAGTAAAAACTCTTACAAGACACTTCTCCGAAGACACCAAACCTCTAGGATGGATATCCAGAGCACTAGAGGTTTTGTCTGTCCATAACAGCGTTCTGCCCCAGTGTGCGCCTCTATGAGCTTTCTCTATAGGGGTAATTCTCACTGAAACTAGGCCGCTTCTTACATAAAACAAGGGAATTCAAATTTGTCTTGCTTATTCACCACAAAAAAGATGAAAACAACTTTGGTTGGGTTAAATTGGTGGACCTCTCGTTTGCCAAGGGGCGTACAAGGTGAAAAAATATTACGAATTTTCATCAAATTACACCTAATTTATCGCGTAATATTTCAAAAAATGTATGCTGAGTCTCCTTTCTTCCATGATGCGTCGATTAATTCAGAATTGGGGTTTTAAATTAAGAAAAATGTATCCATTTTTTAATTTTATACGAAAAAGCACCTGAGCCACTATGATTTTTTTCAGATTTTTAGAAATTTTTATTTTGATACCAAAAATCAATTTCAAAGAGATTTTTTGAAATCACCTTTTGACAGCTAGGTAACTGTTTGACAGCTCCACCCAGTACAAAATGCGACGAGGGGTGATTCGATAAATCGCTCCCATACAAATTTCAAATTGATTTTTAAATAGGTTCCCGGTCACCAAAATTCATGAAAATTTGGATTTCGGCTCAGTTTCGCATGCAGATTCAGAATATGGAATTATCTCAACACCGCTAAAGAAGCCAATTCCATTTTCCGAAATAAAAAGACATAACGAACTGTGAATTTCTTGAGCGCATCTTCCAGCTTTTATCTCCTGCTCACATCTAAAAATATCGGCGTCAAGTTAAGAACGCACCAAATCTAGCACAACCGGTGCTCGCTGTGCCTCGACTCTCGAGCCCATGTCTATCCATCCGATGGCAAGGAACTCTGAATCACATCGTACCAACGGATGCGGCAGCATTCCGTGTGAAGACAATGTCGAGGGACAGACGTGCAGTGCAGTGTGAAGAAGGTGCTAGATACTAGCAGGGGACACGTGACACGAACGAGGGAAGTCATAAAAATAAGATGCACGCGGTTCATCTTCCTTCCCTCACAAATGCACACAGTAAATCTCATCTATCGTTCTTGTTGGTAGATCGCATTCCATGATCGTGAAACGACGAACCGACTGTGGCGCTATTTAGTCTACGGGGTCAATGAGAGTCTAATGGAGGTGTGGAAGAGATACTTTGTGTGCGTGAGATCCGTGTTTGGTGCAAAACATGTCACTACTACAAGCAAAGCGAGCTCCCATAAGAACGCGTGTCAAATAGTGACGTCACTATTTGTGTTTACATTTTTCTTTGCTTACTAATACATAGCCAACTCTTCTTCTTCCCCACCTGTAATATACTCTCATTGCTACGGGGTGTCTACCATGTGTGTACAAATGCTGCCAGGCGTTTGCACGCAAAAACGGCTACGCTCAAAAATGTGTTCGGCCTGCACATTTTTAGTAAACATCCATGCCGCACATGACTGTGTTCGAAACACACATTTTTTTTTAAATTGCTCGTACGCTCATATGAGCTTGTATTTTGCAATAATTTCGACATGGCAACCTCACTGGGTTTATAAACCACCTTCAAATACCGAAAAATATTGATATTTTGCAAAAATGTGAGCGTGCGAGCAATTTAAAAAAATGTGTGTTTCCAACACAGTCCCTGTGCGGCATGGGCGCTACTCAAAAATGAGAGCTTTTATTTTAGAGAGTGTCGACGACGCACATGCTAGTTCTCTTGGAGGTCACGGATGCGTTTCTTCACGTGCGTTGTCTTGCTCGAGTTTTGTAAGTTTTGTTTTGGTTTAGACTTTCCCGATTTCCCCTTTCCCGGTGTGGTTTGTTTCCTATTCGTTTTCCTGAAGTGTTCAACAGAGTTATGCTGGTACGGAGGAGGGTAGATCGTGGTCGATCTGTTTACTTCCGATGCAAGCAATTGAAGGGACGTTAACTCTGTGAAAATGTGCTATATGGTAGATAACATTGTAGCACATTTTATGATTAAGTATTCGAAAGAAAGAAGCGTCAATTTATGTGAACCAGGAACGAATTGACTGTGCTCAGTTTGGTAAATCCTGTACATTGATAGGGTATGTGTACCATTCCTTGGCCTAATATGCCAGCCGCCTTGACAATTTTGACCATAACTCGTGAATTAGGGTAACGGTCGAATTTTGGACCCCTAGAGGACATTAGTTTGAATTTAAGTCAAAAGCATACATATTCAGAGGGTGTTACACATTATGATGATGCTCGTATGATCGTTAAAGCCTCCACTGTCCGTTAAAAATACCCACAAGGTCATTTCTGGCTGAAAATTTGACGAAAATTACTTATTTTTGAAGCACCAGTTTTCACTGTTTTGGACACCCCAATATATTTTGGACCCTCTTAAGTATGTATTTTGGACACCCGGTGTTTAAACCCGTTAGAAACTATTTTCTGCCAATCTGCCACTTCAATATGCTGGATCACATCCTAATTACTTGATTGACAAAGGCTGATTTGAAGAAACTTTGCGAATTAATTGCGCTAGAATGATAAACGTTTTTGTTTACATCTGCAAGTTTCCTCAGCACCGCAATCTCTTTTTGTAAACATGGTACGACACTGACACGGATGACGAGATTGACAAAAATGTATTTCAAGGCAAATAATGCTATTTACAGTGCGGAAATGATTGCTGACCGTGCAGAGGAATCTAATTTAGCGAATGATTCTTGAAATTTTCGCAATCTCTTCATTAAATCTGTGAAATTTGTGATAATACGACTCAGGGGGTCCAAAATATATGGGGGTCCCAATTATATTGGTTACCCTAATAGCACTAGAAATGATGTGTTGACCCTATCACGCCTTCTAGGCAGAGCATGTTTCCCCAATTGGAAGTAAACTAGCGTAAATATTCAAGAACTTACTTAATTACGTTGAAAAGATACGATGCGATGGTATGCAACGTTGGTCTACGGTACAAAAATTGGCCTATTGGTGGATACAACGTTGGCCTATTGCTTTCCAAGCGCTAAAACCACTTTTTCTCTCATTTTTTGATATTTCTACTGAAGTATTATCACTGTTTGTTCACCAATCTTTCATCCAAATTACATTTTCGGAGCCAAATTTTTACATAACTATAAATAAATCATTAAAAATAAAGTTCTTCCTTAATTTAGTAACGAAAACAACGCAAGGAGACCGGCCCACTATTTACACCTTGTCTTCAAAAATGTTTAAGGTGGCGATTTTCTGAAAGTCCTCGCTAAAAAAGTAAGGAAAATGCATTTGGTTACTCAAATTGATGGATCCCCCGTTAGTTAGAGCCACAACAATGGAAAGATAGAGCTACTATTTACAGTAATAAAAAGTTGGGTCGGCCATATTGATTTTGGCCGCCATCTTGGATTTTTATACCAAAACATTTTTTTCACCGTGATGACAACCAGAAATTTTCAAAATGTTTGCATCAATTGAAAGCTGAGACACTTATACATAACATATCAAAAAATTTGAGATGTCTTTTTCTTCTTTTAAAACTTATTTGCCGTTTTGTAAACCATGCCACTATTGCGCACTGGGCCCGGTGCCGGCCGTTTACATAAATGCAGCGTTATTTCGCAGTGTTTACGAACACGAATTTTAAATTTGAACCCACTAATGGAAAGCTGAAGGTTTAAGTTTTTCAAAACACTAAACAAGTTATAAAAGCAATGCCCGAATCCTTGAGAAACAGTCAAAAACGGAAACGAACCTCCGATTTGCCCAAATTTTGCGGCAGGTGCCTTTGTGTATACATGCAGGCGTAAACTCGGATGCTGTTGCATGTCGTTGCCGGTGCGCATGGAAATGTATGGAGAAAACGTGGCTTAATTTACAAAACTGCAGATAACTTTTGAAAGGAAAAAAAGACAACTATAATTTTTTGATATGTTTATACATAACATGTCGCAGCTTTCAAATGATGCAAAAATTTTGAAAATCAGTGGTTGCCATCATGATGAAAAAATTGTTTTGGTATAAAAATCCGAAATGGCGGCCAAAATCAATATGGCCGACCCAAGTTTTTATTATTGTAAATAGTACAGTAAAACCTCCATGAGTCGATATTGAAGGGACCATCGACTCAAAGAAATATCGAGTAGAGGAATAGAAATCCTTTTGGAGGCATTTTGAAGGGACCATCATAGTAACCAAGAAATATTTTTTCAGTATGGAACAATTTACCTCCATGAGTCGATATCGAGTCAAGGAACATCGACTCATGGAGGTACGACTGTAGTTCTTTTTTTTTCTCTTTTCAAAAACAATTTGTTTTGAAGTGGTTTTTGGAGAAACTTTCAAGTTATAACGGTTTAAATCAGCCATTATTTGACCAAAATCGAGGGGTCTGCAAAAACTGTTGTGGCTCTAACTAACGGGGGGTCCATCAATTTGAGTAACTAAATCCATTTCCCTTACTTTTTTGGCGAGAACTTTCAGAAAATTACCCCCCTAAGCATTTTTAAAGACAAGGTGTAAATAGTGGGCCGGTCTCAGCGAGAATAACTCATGCATCTTTGAAATTTCCTGGAAAACATCTGAAGAAATTCCCAGAAGATATTCTGGAGAAATAACAAAGAAGAACTCCTGCAGAAAGTTCTGATAAAATGCCAAAAGGATTTCCTCCATATTTAAAAAAAAAAACATAAATACATGTACAAACTTATGTAGCAATAATCCTTGGAAGAATTTCCTATAAATCCCTAAAGGAATTCCAGGAGGGAAAAAAACGTGTACCGTCTACCCCCGTTGGTTTGTACGACACCTCATGCAAACCAGCGGGGTTCATTTTTTAATTTGAACTTCTAGTAACCCTGTGGGCATCGAAAAACACACTGTTGGTTACCCTTTTTGCTGTTTTGTTTTGATTCTGCGTTCCGTTTCATCCCGTTCCATGCGCAGAATGACGTTTGAACAAGTTTTAGTTTGAACGATGTGCAGATTAGAGGGGGTCAAATTAAAAAGTGTTCAGATTAGATGCGGTCAAACCAACGAGGGTAGACGGTACTAGCTTAAACATAAACGTTTTGAGAAATGTCTTCAAGGACAAGGTATTTGGAGTAAATAGCTCAAAATTTCTAGAGCACCGTTTTTTAGAACCGTTGAACGGATTTGGATGAAAATGCATCACGTTAATTGTTCAGTGGTTGTCAACAGCGTGATGCATTTTAATCCAAACCCGTTCAACGGTTCTAAAAAACGGTGCTCTAGAAATTTTTGGCAATGTACTCCAAATACCTTGTCCTTAAACAACTCATGAAAAAGATCCTACGGAGATTCCTGGAAGAATTACTTAAAGAACTCTGGAGAAATCTCTGGAGAAATTTTCAAAGAAATACATGGACAGCAATGCATTCTAAAGAATAACTTTGAAGGAATCCTAGCTGAAATCATTCTAGAAATTCCTGCAAAAATCTCAAAAACTCCGGAAATTTTTTGAAAAAATAAACTGGAAGAATCTCCAAAGGAAGTATTGGCGGTGCCTACCTCCAGAGGCGTGGATAAAATTCCAAAGAAGTACATAGGAAAATCAGTCTCAAAGAATTCTCAGCGAAATGTTTAGAAAAACCCTTGGTGAACTCATAAAAGAAAGTCTTCAAAAATGCCCCCATCGCGTTAATTACAGAAAAAAATCGTCAAAAAAACAATTCTTTGAGGGGTTACCCCGGAATAATTCTTGGTTAAGCGCAATACACTCAATCTTGTTTTCACGCGACTTTTTTTCTCAATTTTTTTTTTCGTCATTTTTTCGAAGCTACGCGACTTGTTCTTCGTGATTTTGGTCATTTGCGGAGTTCAAATTGCGTAAAAAAATCCTTTAGATTGGACCCCTTTTCGCAGTTAGTATAAGTGCGGGATCGTGAATAAAACTGCGATTTTGCATCGAATCGTGCCGGTGTCTTCTGCGCACTTATGCACTACAAGGTGCAGAATAAGTGAGCATAAGACACCAAATCGATTCGATGCAATATCGCAGTTTTATTCACGATTCCACACACTAACTACGAAAGGGGTCCAGTGGGGTGGGAAATGCGTAATATGCTGCGGCCACCGTTGAAACGAACGAACTACAGCATGTTTGGGAGTGTAAATGGGTTACAGCGTAATTTTAATAGAGTTTGCTCATTGTTCGACTTTAAAGTTTCTCGTCAAATACTTCGCCGAAGATTTAGTTTATTTTTTTATACTTCAGATTTTATAAACATCATTGGGGTTTATATGCAGTTTGTTGATTAGACAAATAAAATAAATGATAAAATCCACATTTATTTTAGTTTTGGGCCAAACTGACTTGAATGATTTCTTCTGTCGTATTTTTTTCGCCAAATGCCGGAACAAATCTCCTTTTTTTCTTTTTTCACAGTGCTCCTTAGCTCGTCAAGAGGGGGGAGGGGAGGGGGGTTGAATATCTTATTTATGCCCCCCTCAAAATGTTGGATTGTGGGGCGGACCTGGTGTGATTGTTAGAACACTTGACTATCTCGCTGAGGAACTGGGTTCGAATCCAACTCCCGACAAACTCGCAAAATGTGAGTTCTTCCTTCGGAAGGGAAGTACAACGTGGGCCCCGAGATGAACTAGCCCAGGGCTAAAAATCTCGTTAATACATATAAAAAAAAGGTTGGAATCCAACCTAAATTTTAAATTTTCCGACGGGGGAAGAAAATCTAAATTTGTGTCAGCCTAACTTGACCAAAACAAATCAAAACATTGCACTTATTGTAGTCATCCTATAGAGAGAGCAATAGTGAGGGTGTCTGAGAGGATTTTTCATTAGTTTCCGGTTGATTTTCAGAGGGTTTTAATGTGTCTTAGGGATTCAGGGTCGTTTCAAGCAGGGTTCCTGAATTCCACTTTTCATCTTCTTCCACATTCGAATACAGTCAGCAGCGAACGGTTGTCACTTTAGTTTGTGTGTTTGCTTGTCAGCGACGACAGCAATTTCCGGCGAACGGTGGGAAGCCACACTTGGAATTTAAACATTCGTCCACATTCGCATCGCAAGCGATCGAGCGGTGATGCGATTCGTGAGTGATATTGCGCATTCGAATTTTTGAAGTTTCTAAAAGTGTTTATTATTTTCTTTGCTAATCTAGCATTTCAACAACAATACACTAGAAATGTATGCATTACATGCAGAAATTCTCTTCTAGTTATAATAATAGCCGCTGCGATCGCTCACCAGCATTCGCTACCATTCACCATTCATTCATTCGATTGCAATCCAAACTGCGACGATCGGCAACGAATATCCATGTCAAACAGCTTGCGCTTCACTTCTCACTGATGATGGGGTTGCGTGTTTGATCACGACAATCCGTTTGCTGCATCTTTTTCGATTCACTTCAGCAAAGAGGAGTGAATATGAATGGAGTGAGGCGAATATACCGATCCTTGGTTTCAAGGGTGTGAAGGAATTCCAGGGTGTTTTTTGGGATCTAAGAGGGGGTTTTAGGAAGGTTTCACGGACATTTCAAGGAATCTTACTGCCGTGAATCGCAAGTCAGTCCCATATGCAAAAAGTAGGCATTGAGAAAATGGACTCTGAAGTTTTCAAATTTGATTTCTATGTGGAACTTCAAAAAATCGCCATGAATTAAAAACTTCTGCGATCGTCATGGAACTTTCACACATTGCTTAAAACATGAAAACGTAACAGTGAAAAATATAAAACTGGATAAAACAGTGCTAGGTTTTGTACTGGAGGGTACACTAGATCGTAATGGGACTGACTTGCGATTACATTTCATTATGGGACAATCTGACTTGGTGTTGTTTTTCAATTTTACTGAACAAACTATATATTTTTATTCACGCAGTTGAAAGGTCATCCGATGAAAGACCGAAAACGGCTATTAACTCATTTTTGCCCAAAATGCAGATGGGACTGACTTGCGATTCACGGCAGCTTAGGGGATCCAAGGATCTTCCAGGGGGTATCAGGTATTCAGGAGCAGACCTGGTGTGATGGTTAAAGCGCGTGACATTCACGCCGAGGATCTGGGAGTGAACCCCACTCCCAACATACTCACAAAATGAGATCTTTCTTCGGAAGGGGAAACAATGCGTGGGTCCCGAGATGAACTATCCCCGGGTTATAAATCTCGTTAATAAATATAAAACAAATAAAGATCTCGGGTGACTTCAAAGGGTACCATAGGATTAGAGGAGGTTTAAGGGGCGTTACAGGAGGTATCAGTGGTTTTAGGGTACACCAGAGGGTCTAAGAGGCGTATCATGAGGGTGTTCCATAGGTCTCGGGGCATTCCTGAGGATCTCAGGGGATTTCATGGGGATTCTTCAGAGGATCTTTCAAGGTTCCAAGAGCATTCCAGTGGGTCTTAGGGACAGAGGGTACCAAGAAGTTTCGGAGGCGTTCGAAGCATTTCAGGAGCATTTCAGGGGATCTCACGGGATTTAAAGAATGTTCACGGGGGTTTCAGGGGTGTTATATAAGGCCTTTTAGGCGTTTTAGGATGTCTCAAGAGATTTCAAAGGTCTTCCAGGGAGTCTCGTGGACGTTTCAGAGGGATTTTAGAAGGATTCTTAAGGGGGTCTTTGGAGGTTCCAACGACTTTTCAGGAGATACCAGAGGGGTTCCAATGGCATTTCATGGAGTGTAGGCAGTGTTTGGAAACTGATTTGATAATTGAGCATAATACTGACTGAATAAAGACCGCTCAGTTCATAGCAGATCTATGCAGCGTTTCAGGGATTCATATCTAAGCAACCAAACGTTCGAGTTTCACTTGAAGAACGATCTTAGAAGTTCGAATTTGGTTCAATTTAGGTATCGTTGAACTTGATTCTCCAAAAAGTCACACACGCATTGATTATAAACTTAGCAATACTAGCTTTTGTCTTCACTTTTAATCACACTCATATTGAACTCTCACGTGTTTTTAAAGTGCAAATACACTACAGTTGAATACCTATAACACAACAACATGGAATTCTCTGGTCTGAACTAGTTTCGAACTTTTTACTCAAAGTTCGGACAAATATTAGCCGTATCAAAACCGTACTTCAGAGAAAGCGGAGCTCGTGGGAAGATCTCATTCAAAATAACCACTCGGAAATCGAGTTCAGCAGCGACAGCTTGCGTGAATTTCACAAGTACACTTTGATTCACTGTTTCAACATGAGCTTCAGGGGGATTCCAAAGTGTTTGTAGGGCGTACTAGGAGCAGGCCTAGGAGCAGGCTCGATATTCCTCCTCGAAATCAAAAGAGTTTTGCAATATGCTCTAGAGCGGTGTTTTGCTTCTGCCACGTCGCGTGGGAGCGAACGAACCCAAAACAGAGAGGTAATAATATGTGATAGGCCACATTTGACGTGAGCTTTGCTTTTTTCCTGCACTATTTATGTAGCGATTTTGAAGATGGTAATCTTCGCACTGAAGATGCTGAAAAACAATCAGCATATGCACTACAAGTGAGCATACACAATGATAGGATTTTGTAGCAAAATATAAAGAGCGATTCCAAGCAACAGCATCAAAATTAAGGAAATTTTTTAATTCATGATTTTCTATTGAACTGAAACTTTGCACAGTTTTTAAGTTCCATCTAAATCGTCATTTTCCGATATCAAATTTTTATTTTGAATCACGACTAACTTTTCAAAAGGGTGTATGTGAAAATGGTTCAAAAATATTCAAAAATCTGCACAGCCAAAATGGTTCGTTCGATTGCAATAAATTTTTCAGCAAAGTTAGATAACTAAATGGTGATTCCTAAGAAAATATACACTGTGAAAAAACATCTTTTTTAACATTAAAAAATATCATTTTTGTCACAAAAACTCAAATATCTCAAAACCCTATCTTTTTACCAACGTAATTTTTTTAGGGAAGACGGTCCATTGTATTAGCAATCTACCATAAAAATTTGGTGATGGTAAACTAATAAACAAAAAAGTTATAACATTTCAAACATTTCACAATTTTCACATTTGGTAAATAATTTTTTCTGTGTAAATTATTTCGATCAGAAATCGCAGTTAGATGCAGATTTTATTGTTCAGCAAAGTTAGATAACTAAATGGTGATTCCTAAGAAAATGTACACTGTGAAAAAAAAATCTTTTTTTAACATTAAAAAATATCATTTTTGTCACAAAAACTCAAATATCTCAAAACCCTATCTTTTTACCAATGTAATTTTTTAGGGAAAACGGTCCATTGTATTAGCAATCTACCATAAAAAATTGGTGATGATAAACTAATAAACAAAAAAGTTATGACAATTCAAACATTCCACAATTTTCACATTTAGTAATAATTTTTTTTAGTGTAAATTATTTCGGCCGGAAAGCGCAGTTTGATGCTGATTTTATTGTTAATGGCCTTGCGTAAGTAAAACAATCTGTTTTTATTATGTATTATGTATATTATATGTACAGTACTGTTCCGATTTTATCACGCCCTCCGCGCATTAGTCGTTTATTGATTAATTTGCTGTTACATTTGAGGACAAGTGTTTTCCCTCTTCTTCAAGATGAATGTTGAAAGCGTGTTTTGCAACGTTAAAAATATTGAAATGGGTATAAATGTTGAAGTATATTTCAAAGCATTTTTGAAAAGAGGCGTGATTAAATTGTTTAAACAGATGTCGCTGATGGTACGGTGGCATGACTCTCTGCACTTAGCACTTCTGGCAATTTCTCAGTTGTTGTCGTTTTCGAACTTCCTGCGCCCTGCTTTACCGATGATATACAGATGGCTCGTTTGTCAAAGTCTAGACGGCAGGACGTGCAAATGCGTAAATTTGTATTCAATTTGGGCATAACCAGTCTCTTTCAGTTTATCTATGAGATTTCGTAACTCTTTTGAACATTTTTTTTTTTCACAAGCGGTCTACAAGAGAGCGTTGAGTTGAAGACCTTTGAGAAAGCGACTGCTCATGTTGTTCGTTAGATTATAATAAACAAAATCACTTATTAGTTTTAACTGACTAGTTTGGTGTTGTTTGCTTGGACGAAGAAAAAATTTACTATAAAATTTTTAATATCCATAGCGGTAGTATTTTTTGCTTTTTCGTGAGCATTTTCATGGTATGTATACACTATACAGACAAACAAACGTAACACTGACGAAATTTTCATTGACCACGCCTTTAACGATCATTTTGAATCTTGGTTGTGGCTTTCATAACCAGAAGAGTGCCCATCGTTTTTCTTTGCGTTTGACGTTTCACACTAGCGCCTTCTGATGACGATATTGCACAACGCAGTGTTTCGTGAAACATTTCCACCAGGTGGTGGTAGTGTGAACTGGGCGATGGATTTTCACGAAAATTGTTCTTGGCGTTTTGTCTGTTTGTCTGTGGTATGTACCTCTCATGCATTTGTTGTTGTTGAAGTTACTCGCATTTTTCCGATCATAAAGTCTGTTCTCTAAGGGCCGATTTCTTCACCTCGGCTTAACCCGTAAGCCAGGCTTACCCATATAGTTAAACCAGGCTTAACGCCTAAGCCAGGGTGAAGAAATCGACCCTAAGAGGTATTTTTTTGCAGATCAACTAGACGTATACGCGTATATATAAAACTTTTATTATGCAGCTTTCGTCTTCAAAATAAGTTTAATTCCATTTTTCTTATGATCAACAGCTTTTCAACACTATCAAGGGATTTTTTCACCAGTCACGTACAATAAAAAGTATGACAATCTCAATATTTTTGATCACAACACTGGATCGCGTGTAAGGTTCAAATAGATACTATAGTAATTATAAATAATCAAACAAAAATATCATGAAAACAACTTGTTTAATTCATGCGGTAGCCTTTACAATAAAATCAGCATCAAAATATAGTTCTCGAGATAATTTACACAGAAAAAAATTTTTTTTTGTTACTAAATGTAAAAATTGTGAAATGTTTGAAATGTCATAACTTTTTTGTTTATCAGTTTACCATCACCAAAATTTTATGGTAGATAGCTGATATAATGGGCCATTTTCCCTAAAAAATTGACGTTGGTAAAAAGATAGGGTTCTGAGATATTTGAGTTTTTGTGACAAAGATCATATTTTTTTATAGTAAAAAAAGAAATTTTTTACAGTGTATATTTTCTAAGGAATCATCATTTAGTTATCTAACTTTGCTGAAAAATTCATAACAATCGAACAATCCGTTTTTGCTGTACAGCTTTTAGAATATTTTTGAACTATTTTCGCATACACCCTTTTGAAAAGTTAGTCGTGAGTGAATATGAAGGTTTGATATCGAAAAATGGCGATTTAGATGAAATTGAAAAACTGTGCAAAGTTTCAGATATTTTTGAAATGGTCGCTCAGGATCGACTGACATGACTCCGTGGAATTCCTCTAAAGCAGAATCTGAGATGACCATCTTAGTAGCATTAAAGCAATGGCGGATATTTCCTCAACCATCCCGTTCGCCCTTAAAGCATACATGCATTAATCTCTCGGCAGTACAGAGTAGCGCATCATAACGAGATGTGTGATGTGTGTTGAAATGTACGTTTCTTGCTTTCCTGCGTCCGTCATAGATCCGTGAGATATGGGGCGATGAATGATGAATGGATGAACTAATGAATATTTGTTTGTAGTGCACCCCCTGATAAAAATTCATAGTTTCGCCCATGATGACGGACGCAGGAAAGCAAGAAACGTACATTTCAACACACATCACACATCTCGTTATGATGCGCTACTCTGTACTGCCGAGAGATTGGATCTATGACATTTCGTCGAAAGACATTTGGTCGAATGACGTTTGGTCGAATGACATTTGGTCGAAAGTACATTTGGTCGAATGGACGTTTGGTCGAATGGACATTTGGTCGAAACCCATATTATGGAGGGATCTATGACATTTCGTCGAAAGACAATTGGTCGAATTGACATCTGATCGAAAGGCACTAACGGATGAAAATACACTAGGCCAGTCGATGACAAAAACCGCTAGATAAGAGTTATGTGCTTAGCAGGTAGTGCAGTCCGCGCACTGTTGTATTTCCAACTTCAGCTTGATACGTTCCGAATACATACTCAATAGGGAGGAGCGTACCCAAGATGGTAGCCCCTTGAGCGCCATGTAGGCAGAGCAGCCCCGGTAAGGAAGCCTGCTTTAAACCGTCACCTATCAGAAAAAGCAAAACTAGAGAAAACGGATTGATTTAACAGCAACAGACCAGGCAACGATTCAAGGATAACGATTGGAAAATCAAATCTTGGAACGTGAGAACTTTAATTCAACCCACACGTCTTGCGCACCCGGCTCGTGAACTGCAGAATACCGACGTTAATGAGGCTACGTAGACGTTCGCAAATCAGCGGAAAAAACTTTCGTTGAACCTGGCATTGGAAAACTTTCATTTCGTTGCCAATAATATTGCTCTGCGGCTTGTAGCATTCGCTGCTAGAGCAATGCAAATCAGCAGTACCTATTTACTTCGTAGATGAGAATGTCCGAAAACACACCTAGTGATTACCAGAGTGATGATACTTGCTTGCTGATTGATACTACAATAACAGGATAACATAAAAAAGTGACGCGTTCAAATTTAAACTCGGCACGCTGCGATCAGAAATATTTGAAAATTCTTCAGTTGGAAGTTGAAACGCGAGCGATACCCTGGTATTCTCAAAACTGAAATGGTTATATATCCGCCATTTTTTCAAAGATTTGAATAATCTTGGGATTCGAGTCAGAAACTTATCTTTTATTGGGAGCATATCCGAGTGAACCGGTTTGATTACCATGGTTTTCGGAAAATCCAGATTTTCAGGAACATATTCGGCATGTCAGCTACAATAGCCATCAAAGATCATAAACCAATAGTCTTGTCCAATCAGTCTTGTCATCAGTCCATTGGTGGGCTATTCCAGAAAAAAATCCCAAAAAGTCATGGCCATCAATCACACTTTCTTACACCTCAACCCTTCTCAACCCCACAATGTATATTTATAGTTACGGATTTTCTGAAACTCCGGGTGACCGGACCAGTTTATTCGCATAACATACCGATAGAGTAAGCACATATGAGTTCGGAGCTGAATCGGTATCTGAACGGACGTTCTTGAGCAGTAAGCTCTGACACGCAAGTTAAATTACTACTGCGTTTCAATCAAAACATTGAAAGCATTTATATTATTTTCGACTCCTGTTCAGTTCAAGTGCAACACTACATGAAAGAACAGCCTTAGTTTATAAGAAGGAAAAAATATCAGATGAAAAATCTTCAGCTGCAAAATATGAACATAGTAAAATCAGAAAACTTGAACAAAACCCCAGAAGGTAATACCACTGATGAAAAAAAATCAGCAGTTGGTACATGACGCAATGAAATTAGCTTGGAAATTAGTAAACTTGAAAGAGCAGCCTATGTTTAAAAGAAGGAAAAATATCTAAAAAAATGGCATCAGCTAATGAAGAACAGCTTGTGTTCAAAAGGAAAAATTTCTTCTGAAACATTCAGCAGTTGGTACAGCGTACAGGAAAACGTTGTTGGGGTAAATATTACCCAAACAGGCACGCTGAACGTGCATTACGCCATCGTGGGGCGAATAATCTAACATCCTAGGAGGGTTTATAAACGTATAAGAAAAGCCTATGATTTAAAGAAGGAAAAACACATGAGAAAAAGACAGCAGCTATAACATTCAAACATAGTAGAAATATGAAACTTGAAAGAATAGCCTATGTTCAAAAGAAGGAAAAATCATCGATAAAAAAAAATCACAACCATGACGTCCACTGTCAGCAAAAATAACAAACTTGAAAGAACAGTATATGTTGAAAAGAAGGAGAAACCTTTGATGGATAAGCCAGTATGTGCTACACAAAAAAGCAATGAAATGATTAAACTTGAAAGAAGAGCCAATATTAAAGATAAGGAGAAATCTTCGATGGAAAATCAACTACTTCACCAATGCCAAACTACATTGCAAAGCAAGTTACCATAATAATAAAAACCCTTGAATGAAATATTTGCTGTTTAATGTTTGATATTATCAACATGATTAAATTGCTATACGACTTTACGTCCATTCGACCAAACATACTTTCAACCAAATAAGTTCAGCAACAAATAAATTCAGATACCGAAATCTATAAAAAATCCAATTAAATCTCTTTTTATCGGTTAGTCGTTAGTGCCTTTCGACCAGATGTCCATTCGACGAATTGTCCATTCGACTAAATGTCATATGCTTCTTCTTCCAAAAAATGGGTTTCGACCAAATGTCCATTCGTCCAAATGTCCTTTCGACCAAACGTACTTTCGACCAAATGTCATTCGACCAAACGTCATTCGACCAAATGTCATTCGACCAAATGTCCTAAAGCCATATCTCACAGCAACGCATTCAAATTCTAGGGGTTGCCTGGCACCCCCGGCACCCCCAGTAGTTTCGCCTATGTCCGTCATGCGCTATGCGACAACGATGCCAAGTGCGTGGACTGGAACTATGCAGAAGATAATTCTTGACACGCACACTTACTTTTCCTGATGGCTGCGTCTAATGTGTTTTTTTTTTCTCTTCTCATTTTGTTTTCTGATGTGCATGCCATCTCTGGTTCCCATTAGGGCCCATATAGCCGAGGCGGTAAACGCTCGGGTATTCAGCATGGCCATGCTGAGGGTGACGGGTTCGATTCCCGGTCGGTCCAAGATCTTTTCGTAAAGGAAATTTCCTTGACTTCCTTGGGCATAGAGTATCTTCGTGCCTGCCACACGATATACACATGCAAAATGGTCATTGGCAGAGGAAGCTCTCAGTTAATAACTGTGGAAGTGCTCATAGAACACTAAGCTGAGAAGCAGGCTTTGTCCCAGGAGGACGTTACGCTAAGAAGAGAGAGAGAGAGATTTTTTTATCAGCAATCTCTGAACACGCTCTACCAATAAATTGTCTAAAATAAATTGTTTCGGACAAAAAGAATACCCTATTTGAAAGTTTCCAAACGTACTAGAAAAACTTGTAATTTGAAGGCACAGAATGTTGCTAATTGACAAATTGAGATATGAATATGTGAGAAAATCGCGTTCTGGTCGGATTCGAACCCACGACTCCGTACTCGCTAGACCTAAACCACAAAACAGGTAATGATTTTGCGGAATTGAAAGCCAAACTGACTCCGAAACTACACCGTGAACACTCCTTTTTTCACAAACTATCTCGTTTTGTAAATCATGCCACTTTTGCGCACTGCGCCAGGTGCCGGTCGTGTGTGTATACATGCAGGCGTAAACTCTAATGCTTTTGCATGTTGTTGCCGGTGAAAATTTCAGGGAATTTTAGGAGAAACTTTTGAGTTATAGCAGTTCAAATGAACCAACATCAGGGTCCATCAATTTGAGTACCAAATGCATTTTCCTTACTTTTTTGGCAATAACTTTCAGAAAATCGCCACCTTAAGCATTTTATTTATTTATTTATTGAAGAAAAAGAAAATAAATATAAATTTGTGAAGCGTTCGCTGCCGATTCATCGTTGGTTACCTTCGCCAGGTGTAACACAAGCAGATTATATACCGCTCAGTTAATTCGCGATAAATTCCACACACTGACGGGGAGATTTTTAAGGAGATGTCAGGGAGTCCAGGAGATCTAAGCAACGTTTCAGGAGAATGTCAGAGTGTTTAGGACATACTAGGGTTCTTCCAGGGGATTCCAGGAGGTCTTAGAATCGCTTCAGAGCATCCCAGGTGATCTCAATGGCGTTTCAGGAGCTTTCATTAGGTTCCAGCGAGTTCCAAGAGGTCTCAGGAGGTATCATTAGCGTCCCCGAGAGATTTTGTAGGTTCCAGGGGATCTAAGAGGTGTTTCAAAACGTTCTTAAGGGATTTCAGAGCGTACAATTGGATCAGAAGCTTTGCAGGGGCAGGGTGTTTGGGAATCTCAGGGATCTCCAGGTCTGACGGCCGTTTCAGGGTGTTTTAGGGGGCTTCAGGATGGTTCCAGGTGGTCTCAGAGGTGTTTCAAGATAGTTCATAGGTGTTTCAGGAGTGTTTTAGGGGTCTCATAGGCAATTCAGGAGGCCTCAGAAGGTTTCAGGGGGCATTCAGAGGCACCTCAGGGGCTTTTCAGATTTCCAATAAAATGTGAGCTGCTATGTTTTGCTACAAATGTGACCAGCCGCAAACACACACCACTCAGACATAAATATGCGTGAGAATAAAAGCATATAAAAGGCCACATCAGCTACGCGAATCGTCCTAGGTTGTGGCCTCTCGGCAGTACAAAGCATATTATGTTCTGTGCGCTGCGTGTTGAATAGAACTTTCCCTTGCTTTCTTGCGTTCGTCGTGCGAGATGCGACAACGATGTCGAGTGCTTGCAATTGATCTGGCTTTTCAGGGGGTTCCAGGAGGAGATACCAGGAGGACTCAGGTCCAAGCAGCACATATGTTACAAAAGAGTCACGCAGTGCAGTTTTTGGATACACACGAGTCAAAGTCTAAAGTCAAGTAATTTCAACATGGAGATAGGATAACATAACTATAGTATATAACTATAGTATATATTGCTATATATATAAGTTAAAGACCACTCCTCGAGGCCGGATGCATCATCAAGGGACTTGGCCCATCGCTTAAGCCAAGTACAACAACAACAACAACAAGTAGCAGTCACGTTGGATTCAATTAGTCGCCACCAGTCCAATCCATCTGCTTCCCTAGCATAATCCGACACCGCACAACACGTTGCACTTAGATACTGTCCCGCGCATGCAGCAACGACGATGATGACGACGACGACGACGACGATAGCACCCATGGCATGTTGGCAGAATTCCTGGTAAGGAGCTAGGTCAGCAGTTAGGGCTTTGATGATAGGTTTGGAGTAATTTTAAATTGAATAAACGCGCACTTCATTTTAAGGCGCAGTCGAGTTAACAAGTGTCTTGTTTTTTAAAAACTAACTACCGAACCTCCAGTTCATAAGGTTTATATTGCTCATTTGTAATTAAGAAACTGTGCTGCTTGACTCTTCTGTGACATGTTTGCTGGCGGTTTGGAGAGGAGTTTCAGGGGGTATCAGAAGATATCAGGGGTATTCCACGGGGCCTCAGAAGTTTCTCAGGGTTCTCAGGGGATCTTAGAGGGTAGTAGAGGCGATTGCGTTTCATGGATTCTTAAGGAGTTTTAGGGTGTACCAAAGGGGCATTTCATAGGGTCTTATTAGCCTCCAGGGAGGATTCAGGTTGTTTCGGGGGCGCTCAGGGGGTCCATGGGGATTTTATGGGCTCTATTGGTCTCACGGCCGTTTCAGGGAATCTCAAAGGCGTCTCAGGGTGTTCCAGAAGGTATCAAATGGTATGAGAGCTCTGAAGTTTCTCCAGCTTCTTTAAATCCCTTTATCTTTAGTGTTCCTCATCATACTATGAATGATGAAGCGTGGATTATCCTGGGTCTCACTACTGTCGAAAAGATTCAATGGATCATTGTTGTCATTGATCCCGGCTGCTTGTCAGAAGTTTTTTTTACTTATCCATAGAGCATTTGGTGGCCGCTTGCTCTACATGAATGTTATAGTTTAGTTTGCAGTCAAGATATACCCCAAGAAGAATACCTTTAACACTGACGCAGTTTTGCACCTAGCACCGTGACAGATGTATAAAATCTCCACATATTGTTCCGATTCATATAGAAGTGCAGAACAATCATACTCTTTTTAAGATTCTTTCTCTTGCGGCGTTGGATTTGTTCTACCTTGAGCCGAGAGCCAAGACCAATTATGCTTAACCCTCTAATACCCAAATTTTTGATTTTGATCTAAATATCATTTTTCGTCATCTAAAATCGATTTAAACATGTTTTGGAAGATGATTCTTTTTAATTCTCGATTTCGTGAATTTCAGTTTTTGATTTTTCTAATTTTTATTTTTGAACATCCCCACACTTTTATAATTTTCCTGGAAGCCTATTTGGGGTACAGATTTTTAGAGATGAAAACATTTTGAGATTTTATGATTATTGTTGAAATATTTTTATTTTTGTTTTTTTTCAAAGAAAATTTTATTTTCCGTGTAGTTTTAGGGAAAATAATTTTAGAGTGTATTCGATTCCCTTAAACTACTAAACTAGGGTAGAATGATTTGGGAAAAATTTAAAATATTATAATTGTAGCGATTCAATACAAAATAAACAATGACTTCTAAAAGGTGACTCAAACATCAATATTTCAATGATTTTTAAAAAATGTAAATACACTTTAATATACACCAAAAGTCATTTTGAGATATACAAAACAGTCCTAAATATCAGCCAAAAATATAAAAAAAAAGATTTTCCACGAAACAAAAATTACAAAAATACTCAAACTATACCCCGTCTAAAGGCGGGATTGGGTATTAGAGGGTTAATCGCTAGAAGTTTTAATCCTACAAGAAACAAGTGAGTATTGAAGGGTTTTTGAACATTTATTTCTCTCTTTATATAAATACAGTACGAAGTAATCTCCTCAAAGGCTTAATTTAACTGCCGTTCTACGCATAATTGTCTCACGCTGTAAGCCGATAACGAGAGAATTATGCATAAAACAGCAATGAATGTGTTGTCCATTTATTTGAGACATTCTGAGAATAAAACGAAACCCCTATTCAATGACAAAGATAGGTAACTGTCCTTGGCAGTACATGTATCCATTTATTAACATAAATCATAACTCGCGTAAAATTTATAGAAAAATCAAAAATTCTGTATAAAGAAAAACATCTCGTATAAAAAGCATGTAAAACTTCTAGGCACACGTTTTTGTTCGAAAAGTTTTGTTTTTTTTTTTCTTCGGTGGCATCTAAAGACACTTAAGCGATGTATGCAAATGCTTGTAAAATTTGCACGGTATTAGTTTTCTTACGGTTGTATACATTAATATAGTTTATGAGTTTCGCTGCCTTTGGAAGCAATAAATTAAGTTCACCCTGTAGTAGGGTGATGACTTTTTAAGCACTTAGATTCCTCGGTAAGATCTCTGGGCCAGAATGGTGCTGAAGAGGTAGAGCGCAGCGTTGATTATTCCCAGGATCTAAAAGTAGAAGAAAAATGTAACGTAAGAAAAAGTTGATTTTCATAGGTGAGGTAAGCAAAAAGCTACTCACGGAAGCAATCATGTAGGCATCCTTGAGCGACGAGTAGTATCGTCCACTGGTTACGTCGGACAGCAGAATGATGGACGAAGTGAGTATCAGGATGAAGGCAATCGCGTGGTAGACCAGTTCATAGATCGTTTTGGAAATGATTCCGCCGGTACTGAGCGATACCAGGCACGACACCAGCAGACAGAACGTGCCAATGAGGAAGGCCACCGCCATCAGCAGGAAGAACAGCTCCGGATTGCCGCTGGCATAGACGGAGTGGTTGCGGCGCATATACCAAGCGACTATTCCCACATTGACGGCACCGATGATCTGGAAAAGGATGCGTTGAAATAGTTTAAAAAGTACGTGAACGGTCCACTAATATTTAAGTTCAACCCAATGATTGTAGATTCCAACCACGCCGAATTGAACAAGCATATCAAATGAAGACAACTGCCAACAGCAGTCAAATTAAACCAAATATTTTGTTAGTATCTATTTCAACCTAAATTGAAGTTTAAATCAAACTAAATTTGGATTATTTCTATGACAAGTAATTTTTGTTTTTTTTTTTCGTAAAACGTAATAAAAGATCACCATTGTATACTCACCAGTTGCGCCAATTTCAACAGTCCGGCTGTCGTTTTCAGATAGCCTGTGTTGAGTACAAGATGCGAGGTACTAGTTGTGGTGGTTGTTGTCCGTGTAATGACGACCGCGTGCGACATCTTGGTGTTTCAACTAGGAACTACGGGCGCCGGTGTAGTAAATGTGGTGAATTTCCTGCAACGAAAGAAACGATGCCAAGTGGTAAGTATTGTTAAACTCTCTTCTCTCATTCTTTCTGTGATGGTGGTGAACTCCAAAACGCACGACAAAGACGGAGTTGGCGCGCTCCGCTGTTTGGCATCTGTAACAATCAGATCTGATGCGTGAAGCTGGTGTGACCTGCTGTGAGAAAAGTTCAACATAAATATAGAATGGATGTAATGCAATTTTGGGATTCTGCCACGCGACGGAGAGATGTTGAACGGACAAGTGCTTCTCCCGGAGCAGTCTTGCCCATCCGTCGATGTGTGCGTTTCACGGTGATGACATGAGGGGAAAGAATTTAGGTCAAATCGATGTGAATGGGTGTTCCGACCGTTCCGACTGATGGCAGCTGTTGTTGGAATGGGAAAATATTCTCCAAATCTTTCTGGCAATGCCGTGAACAATAAAAAAGTATATTTGGATCAGCAGAGAAATTGATATACATTAGGGTGCCAATGAAAATCGAATTTTCGAATTTCAAAAACGGGTAGTGCTCAAAAGTTTCGTCTCCTCAAAAAAAGTCTCCATGCAAAATTTCAGCTCAATCGGACTTCGCTAAGGGGTGGCCCAAAGCGGTCAAAGTTTGGCTGTTTTGAAACACGAAAAATATCCCAAGGTAGGGATACATGAAAATTACGAAATCGAAATTTTTTTTTTGATGCCAAATGCCTTAAAAGTGCATGAAACGTCGAGATCTGGTGTTATCTCAAAAAAATTTTTTTGGAAAAAAATTGACTTTTTGGACTTAGAAAATTTTTGAGTTGGGGGAGTGAAATTAATTTGAAATGGAGGAATTGAATTTAGTGGCTGAAATATTCATAGCAATAGTACTGGAACATGTCTTATATCATCGTTGGCAACTGCTAACATATTATATATCATATATCGTTAGGGTGGTTCACTTATTTTGCATTAGGGTGACCCTTTTTGTAGAAAAATTTAAAAAATAAGATAATAGTATTAAAAAATCTCTTAGAAAACTGAAAGTCATTTTCAATGTTGAATATATGTAATATTTCATTAGAGTGGCTCATTTATTTTTAATTAGGGTGGTTCTGTTGAGATGAAAATTAAGAACAAAAAAATATTTCCAGAAAATATACCACTCATATTTTTGTATAGTTTAAAATCATGATCCTTTATTGGCATGTAACACTTTGTTAAGATATTCCTAGACCAACATGTGAAAAGGGCGTAACTACCATTGCAAATTTCTGCTTCTCATGTCCCTGGATTCTTTTACCAGTAACAGATAGAGCTGACTCTCCTCTATATGTTAATGGGAAAAGTTTGCATAAAATATTGAGATACGCCCAGGATGGACGAGAAAAGTAAGCGTTTGCAATGGTTGTTCCGCAACACAAATGTTGGTCCAGATTGTTATTATGGTTTAAAATAAGGAATAATAAACTGATTTTAAACGTATCCAAATTATGACAGCTTGATAGGCGATGATGATGTGCAACAAAAGTTTCCTGTTTATCTTTTCTAAAAAGATTCTTGGTCTTGGGCAGCTTCATTTCCGAAAATACAGTTACGTTGCTGGAGAAAGAACAACAGTAGGTTGCTTTCTATCTATCTAAACAAAATATACCTTAGCTACAAGATTACCATATAGCATACCGAAGTGGTGAGTGAACCTAAACTCTAACGTGATACAAAAACATACAAAAACATTCGTTGGAATTAAACACACGATGACAAAAGAAAGGAAGATCACTGCTTTCCATAATACGAGATAGATGGGAAAAAATATTTATTCACTAAAAATGTTCCTTTACCGACACACTTTTGCGTTACCTGAGCCAGCTTAACAAAAGTTAGCACGATTTATCGTATTCATTGTAAAAATATATTGAAAAACTGGTTTCTGTCTTCGTGTGCTGCAATTTCTGTAAAAAATGACCTCAATTTGATAAAATCAACTCGAATGTTGATTTTTTTTATATATCTTTATTATCGAGATTTTCAGCCTATGGCCTGTTCATCTCCTCGAATTTTGATGTTTTTCGGATAACCAACCGAAATGGTATGTTCGACATACGTAATGTCTGAAGTTCATAGGCACAAACATGTTTGATAGGATCGCTCAAAATCTACAAGGCTGTTAACGAAGAAGTTGCCAAAGCAGTACATAAAAGGTTCTTGAAACATCTGCAGTTTTTGGATAGTAATCGCAACATCTTTTCAGCCATATTTTGATATCATATAATCAAAAAGTGTGTCTGGTAAATCCATAATCGAATCAAACGACATTTCTACACTTGAACTGCACTCATTTGTACAAGGCAGTCAGCACACAAAAGAATTATTGCACAGCGAAACATTTTTTTTTTTCTTAGAAGCGAACTTATTAAAAAAAAAATAAATTTTGGTCTGTCTCAAAAGCAAACTTATGTGTCTCTGACAGTTTTTGGGTCGCTGAATCCGAATCCGGGCTCAGATTTGCTCTGGCACGTCAGGATTTTGAGCTATACCTCAATTTATACGGCAAAATATGTGATTTTGGGCTTTTTTTACTGCAATCCATTAAGTATGAAAATTATGTTTTAAAGCAAGTGTAAATTCGTCGAATAACATCTAAACTAACGATTTATGCCATATATTTCGTTTAACCTAAGTTTGCGTTTGAGACAGACCAAAATTTAATTTTTGTTTCGCTGTGTTATGTGCTCTCTCTCTTCCGGAATGCTTGTTGGAAACTAATACTACGCAGAGGAATAGCAAAAAAGAAAATGGAAATAAAAGTTCAAAAAAATCAGATGTAATTTAAGAACATATATTCGATGTAATGTACCAAAAACCTATCAGCATGAATTTAGTAAATATTACAAAACCGTTCCCACTCGTTCGTAACGTCCCTTTTACTACGACCAGGCTTGTTCGCACTGAGCGTATGAAAATTATGCTCTATTGATTTGCACTACCGAAATCATCGTATTTATTAAATATTCCTATCTTAACTGATAGATGGATGTTGAAATAATTTAAATGTCTTTTCGAACTGTCAAAAAACCGCACCGCAGTACCACACTGAGCACACGGAGAGAATTTCACTCGGGTGAATTTTAACGCTCCTTGCGGAACTGCGAGCATAAATTTCATCCGCTCAGTACGAACATGCTTGGTCATGACCATTGCAAAAGTAAATTATATCTGCAAATACCGCATTAATGAAAAAACAAAAAACAGTTTACTTTTCAAACCAAACTCTTTTTCCTCATAGAAACAGCTGAATAAATGTTTAGTCGAATTTTTGAATTTAGTCTCACAAAACTTTTCAAAATCTTACAATGAGATGAACCTCTCTAGTAAATTAATCTCTTTAGTAGTCCGTACCACAATATTTAATTCTGTAGATAGAAATAGGTTTTAATCACTTTGTGATTAATGAAATAGAACGAGGGGAGAGATAATAATTAGAGAATATCTCATTATAGATAAGTCACCGAAAGATTTGTAGGAAATCATGGCTTGAAACTATACGAAAAATATTACCTGGTTGAATTTTCTGGAAGTATTTTTTGATCTTAATTTCCAAGAAAAATAAACAACCCTAACGGAAAATACAATTCAAATACAAATACTATTATCGTTTTTTTTTTTTATTTATTTTTCTACAAAAAGGAGCACCCTTATGCAAAATAAGTGAAGCACCAAAAAAATAAACAGATTCAAAATTTAAAAAAGAAAATAAAATATTTCATGAACAATTGGGGATACGCCCGGGAGGGACAGGAGAAGCAGAAATTTGCAATGGTTGTTGCGTCCTTTCAACATGTTGCTCTAGGAATATCTTAACAAAGTGTTACATGCCAATAAAGGATCATGATATTAAACTATACAAAAATATGAGTGGTAAATTTTCGGGAAATATTTTTTTGTTCTTAATTTCCATCTCAAAGAACCACCCTAATTAAAAATAAATGAGCCACCCTAATGAAATATTATATATATTCAACATTGAAAATGACTTACAGTTTTATAAGAGATTTTTTAATACTATTATCTTAATTTTTAAATTTTTCTACAAAAAGGGTCACCCTAATGCAAAATAAGTGAACCACCCTAACGATATATGATATATAATATGCTAGCAGTTGCCATCGATGATATAAGACATGTTCCAGTACTATTGCTATGAATATTTCAGCAACTAAATTCAATTCCTCCATTTCAAATTAATTTCACTCCCCCAACTCAAAAATTTTCTAAGTCCAAAAAGTCAATTTTTTTCCAAAAAAAAAATTTTTGAGATAACACCAGATCTCAACGTTTCATGCACTTTTAAGGCATTTGGCATCAAAAAAAAATTTTTCGATTTCGTAATTTTCATGTATCCCTAACTTGGGATATTTTTCGTGTTTCAAAACAGCCAAACTTTGACCGCTTTGGGCCACCCCTTAGCGAAGTCCGATTGAGCTGAAATTTTGCATAGGGACTTTTTTTGAGGAGACGAAACTTTTGAGCACTACCCGTTTTTGAAATTCGATGGTCAAATTTTTCCCATACGTTCCATTGGCACCCTAATATACATGCGTGAGATTTCCCACATGTTCGCAAGTGTGAGTGTCAGTTACATTTTGAACTATTTTGGATAATGCGTAGAAGCTCTCATGGAAAGCTTATTCCTGTTGAAAGAGGAAGAAAAAAAAATGAAATGGCCATGCTTGTGATTAATGTGAAGGAAACAGTCGAGCCAAAAACATAGAAATGCAACTGTCTAAGTGATATGTCTATTTATCTGTGCGGAAGGATTGATTTGTTCAAATTTCTGGCCAGAAATCATCTCAGGAGCATTGAAAGTAAAACTTCCTCCGATTAGAAGACCGAAACAGTAGCTGAGAATGACACGACCATATTAGCACAAATAAGCAGACGTAACACTTAAGTGCCCCACACAATGCATACGTTTGCGTGTGCGTGACAGTAGTTTGACACATTTCGCATGGGAAAACTGTCAGAAAAACGCAAACCTCGACGGACCGGACGCTATGTGTTCCAGGCTTTAGAACCAGTTTAATTCACTTTCACAATCATCGTCATGAAAACACTTTTCGCTAAACGTCCACTAGGTGGCGGTGATCAGCAAACGTCAAACAAGAGTAAAAACGATGTGGCCACCGTGTGCTAGAAATTTGTGAACTACAGAGGATTTGAGAAAACTAAAGACACTATATGCTAAAGACACGAAATGTTCCAATTGGAATTCCAAATTTACTGTCAATGTCATTCCAATCGAGCAGGAGACCTGTCAAACGCGCTTTAAAGGCGTTGCCCGGCAGCATCATCGTCATGATGCGGACATCATCATCAACAGCAACAATCATCAGATTTCGTGTCTTTAGCATATAGTGTCTTTAGAGAAAACCGTTAGAAGATGAATGATGAGAATTAAGTACATACTGAAATAAACTTTGTTGTGGAAACTACCGAATCCATAGTAAAATTACTAAGCGTACCTATGATTCTCAACCGACAGCTATTTCCTGTTAATTCCACTAAACACTGTCAATTTAACTAGCAGTGCTTACCATTACCAGAAATAATCTAAATTTAACAGCTGGGCATTGTATTTTTAACCATACTATGTTGTAAGATGCGTGTCCAGGAAAAATTGACAATGTTTTGTTGTTGAGGCAACTACGCTTTTAGTAAAATTTACTGCAATGCATTGTAACTTCAATCATATTTCACTGAACAGATTTTGTTGTCGGTTGAGAATCATAGGTACGGTTAGTAATTTCACTATATAATCTGTAGTTTCCACAACAAAATTTATTTCAGTGCAGAGATACGTTCGCTTGTCTGTGCTATTCGTTTCATGTTGAAAGTTTTCAACACTTTTGCAGCCTTTCCGAAACAGTATATTTTACCGGGAATCATGAAGAATATCTTCGCCTGTAACCTGGAGAATTTCCAAAACTCTAGAATGTCAATATCATAGAGAATCAATGTTTACACTTTATTTCGACTTTCTTCGCTCTGCTGGTATAAAAGTTTAATTTGCTTGTGTTTTCTTCTACAGTTTTTTTTTTCTCTGTTTTGTCCTCTTTGTGTTACCAAGCTGCTCCTGGCCATCCGGAAGACCAAGTCCCACAACAAGTTGGTACCAACACCACAAGGCACCGAATACGCTAGCAAGATGCGATTCACCCCCGGATGAGCAGCAGTGAAACCTTTGGCCCAATCCTTACCCTGTCCATCCCTCAAAATGTGACCTTCTAACCTCGAGCTGCCACGAGTACCCTGGCTTCCACCCATTACTAACAGATATCATTAAAATGTTATTACTCTGTATAATGAATACTATTAAGTACAAAGAAAGATCCTCGGCTCCGTAAAGCGTTATACGCGATTGAGCCCCAAATAAACGAACTAGATAAAAAAAATGTTTACACTTTTTTATAGCACTCATTGAATGAGTAACATTTACACAAATTTTGGGACTGCCCAAGAAACATTTTTTGTTTGAAGAAATGTTTCTTAAACCAACGTTATTAAGCTGCTAGTCGTATTATATTTGAATAATTTTGAAATAAAACTATTCTTCAACTCTTGTTCGCCCAAAAATGAGAAGCTATTCAACATTAACAGTTCTATAAGCACGATGAAATGAATGTTTAGTTAGTTTCTTCAATATCATTGTAACAATAAAATGGCAAAAATAATTTTACTTTCCATATTTCTGCATTTGTATTTAATCTAAAATATCTCTTTCTGATCTTATACCTACATCATCACCTTATTAATTTCATTTTTATAGAACAAATCACATCGGTGGAAAGACTTGAACTCGGGAGTTACATGAATCGGCAGATTCGAAGCAGTATATAACTATTCAGTTCCTGAGTCTAGTGCATTGCCGTACATATGTTGTTTAAACATTGCTTAAGTATTTTATTCAACAAATTGTCCTCATAAACATTGAAACTGATCAATGTTTGAATAATTGTAACCGCAACGTTTAATCATAAGGCCCGTATGCTGATATATTTGTCAGCCCGTCAGTCATTCACGGTGTTGTGTTGTAAGTTTGGTGACTCTTTGAACATTGTTTTTGTCTGTACGCCTAAACAAGTGAACTTAGTTTTATTTTTTCCGCTCCTGCTTTGTATCGGAAGGAAAACAACGTGTAGTGCAAAAGGTGAGTCAGAATGATTTTGAAAGTGTAATATTTTGATCTGCTGCTACATATTACCCGTTGCAAGAAAATAGAGAGCGAAAAAAGTGCAAAATCGCCAATAGACCTCCGCTGGTATGTTTAATCGTTATGGTGTCTTCTACAATAAGTGCGCGAATTGGCCAAGGAATACTGCGCCGAAAACACCGAAATGATTTTTCTTACAGGCGGACATGTATGGGCGCATGCGCGTACAAATTTTCGCGTAACGCATAATATTTGTTTGGTGTTGAAGCTGGTAGCCGCAGACGCTCTTATTAGATTGCTAATCAGCAATCGTGTTTACAAATGGGAGCATGGCGAACAACGATAATTAAGTAACACAGTTTCACTGCTAATCAACATTGATTGAATAAAAGCGTAACATATGTTCTAAAGAAATCTGATTACATCTTGTTGTTAAGCTATATTCACAGACAAACAGACGTAACACTTCGAACACTTTCCGATTAAAAAAATAGTCACGGTTAAATGTTCGCCCAATGCTAAAAAGACTGAGTTTGGCCAACCATGAACTAGGTGGCGGTAGTGCGCAAACGTCAAACTCGAACAAAACCAATGGAAGCGCCACGGGTGGCCCGTCGGCCAACTACCACATTTTAAAATTGGTCGTTTAATCGGTGTACGATGAGAATGATTAGAGTGTTACGTCTGTTTGTCTGTGCTATATTATTGTAGTTGAATAAAATGATCAAGCAAAAGTTGTTAAACTTTGAGTAAACTACTTGTTCCATTGTAGATCATATGTTGAATAACGGCATCTAATGCGTCGGAACCAGCTTGTTTTCTGTCATTATTAAAGCACTATTAGGCAGATGAAGTGAATACCTAAACAACTTTCTTTAAACTGTTAAACTGTTTGATTAATTATTATTCAATGTGCAGAAATATGGTTAACAAACGTGCAGTTTTCAGTGTGGAAACATTTATTCGCAACTTTGTTTGACATATACTCTTGCTCAACTATCGACGCATTTGTAGAACATTTGATCAACACGCATGCTTATTAATGCATGCTTTTGAATTGTTACTTGGGTGCTCGATTGCTAACGTTTTTGTAAAATATCAATATGATTTGGTATTTCAAGGCGTTTTGTAAACCAAACGAGGTTCGCATGCCGAAAATGTTTCAAAATATTCGTTTGTGTGATTGCACGAGCTGATTTCGATCTATGGAAGTCTTACTCGATGAGCGCCATGGGATTTTGTTTATTTTGTGTAACCTTTACACATTTTAGTGCTGAAAATGTTAAGCGTGTTTATTTCTGTTGAAAATTCTGCAAGAATATTCTTGTTTATTTCTGTTGGAAATTTTTGAACACATTTTACAAATGTTCAACAATATCAAAATCTAAGAATTTCTATCCAAATTTAGAATAATTCGTGGAATTCTTGGGATTGGCATGAGCATGAGCATAGATGACCGCACAATTCGTAGTTGCTACTCCGTGATTGACTAGAGCAATCGAAATTGCACAAGGAACCAATTAATAGAGCTTGGGGTGGCTTGGGACTAGCTTACTATTCTCAATGTTCACAGTTCGAGAACTCACAATTTTAATGTCAATAACGGCGCTGGCCACGTCCTTACGGTCAAGGATGGGAACACTCACGTGCAAAAAATTACACTCACTTGAAGTTTTCTCAGCTCAGAAGCGTGCAATCAAGAAATGATGTATGGACGACTTTTGCCTTGTGGTTTGGTCTAAAACTTTTCCGAATAGAGTAGGGGTTGCACACACAAACCAAAGTCGTGAAGGAGCTGCGAAGGCAACTCTCCACGAGGTGAATGTAAATTACACTCACCTCGTGTAGAGTCGCTTTCACAGTCCTGTCACGACTTTGAGATGCGCGTGCGATCCCTACTCTATTCGGCAAAGTTTTAGACCAAACCACAAGGCAAAAGTCGTTCATACATCATTTCTTGATTGCACGCTTCTGAGCTGAGAAAATAGCAAGTGAGTGTAACTCTTTGCAAGTTAGTGTTCTCATCCCTGCTTACGGTCATCGAGGAGGGAAGGGAATGTTAGTAAGACAACCGTTGTTATAGAGACCGGGAATCCCAGTGTCTATACGATGGTCTTGGAAAGGATTTTTTATTAGTAGGGTAGAGTACATTGTCATTCTAGTTTCTATACGAAACTATGTCTAATAAAAGAAATTTTGTCGCGGATCTCCACCCATTAGGGAGCAGAAGCTTTAAGCCCATTCCACACAGAAATGAACTGAACGCGACAAAGGACAAACCAATGATCCAAACCACATGCATTCACAACAATAAACAACACAATTCTAAACACCCGCGCATCTTTTGTTTTCGTTTCCGTGCGAGACAATGGCGAATGCGATCAATTATGCTGCAATATTTACTCACCCCATCAGGAGCGATGCATGCACAGCAGGGAACAACACAATACTCAATTCGTGGAATTCTTGGGATTGGTCTAAAAAACTCAAACTTTTTCAAAGACACAGTAGGGTATCGCGCCACTTGGGCGGTGGTTCTATATTCGTCTGTTTGCCACTATAACTCAGTCAATTTTGAACCAATTGACTTGAAATGTTGTACACGGGTAGATACTATACCTATCTCACCACATTCCAAAAGTTGTGCCAATCGGTTCAAATCTGACTGAGTTATAGTGGAAAACAGACGAATATAGAACCACCGCCCAAGTGGCGCGATTCCCTATGTGTTGAAATGGCAAATTGAGAGATAAATTTGTGAAAAAATACCACTTGTTTTGGTGGAATTTGAACCCACGACTCCATATCGCTAGTCCAGCGCTTTAACCAACTAAGCCATAGAAGAAGTTACGATTCTGTAAAATATAAAGTCAAACTGGATTCTTGGGATTGGTTTCACTTAGCATACTTCTGAGCTATTCAAATAGAATCCTAAAACTGTTGGAGCATTCCAAGACCAACAATTGAAAAGGCCTCATCAACATTGCGTAAACAAACACGTTTCTGTTGACTTAGGGCCCACGCCCTTATTGATCAATCCATGCATCTCACCACTAATAGAAAGCTTTATATTTCCGCTTTCTATTCGTTTTGGTGAGGTGCGTGGGTGAAGTTCTGAAGCCACTGCCTAAGACCAAGCCCACTCATGGGCTCAATCAAGCGTTTTAACGTTAAGTAGAGCCCCGAACAAAGAAGCGAACCGCACCGGTCGCTGCTAAGTAGGGCTCGAAAGCGAAAAGTTTACGTACGGTTCGTAGCAGGGCTTAGAATATAGAGACACGCAAAGTACGGTCTCTATCCGTAGGCTCGTGCGCTCTCTCGCGTTTAGCTCTCTGGGTAGCGTAAAGAGGAGACGAAAGAACATGAGTATGGATTTGTTGCCAGGTATATAGTTTCTAGAGAATGATATTCTTGTTTTGTATAGGTGGGAATTGTTTTTAGTTTGCATCAAATATTTAAAATTCTTATTTTTACTTGCTTTGAAATTTTCAACCAAATAATATCATAAATCTTTACACGAATAACACAACAAATTGTCTGACATACAATTGTGATAGAGTGACAATACAAACGCAGAAAAATAAAAGGTTCAAATTGGCAAGCTTTGCTCAAATATGTTATGAATAAAGTTTTTGCTTCTTCCCCAATTTTAGGATCATCCATAACGAAAATGTATTGATTTTCTCTTAAAAATAGTTACGATTGTTCATAATCGCACCTCTAGTTTTTGATTCGGCCGATCGTTTCGAAACTAATATTTGAAGAAATGTATAGTGATTCAGTGAGTTTTGCTATTTTAACACGTACATGTTTGAGCCGGGGTTGCTACGCAGCAAGTAAAGTTTGGTTTCGCACATTTAGAAAAATGTTCAAATAAATAACTCGCGAAGTTCGTTCCGACAAGTTCCAAAATTATCGTCATCCGTCGCAGATTCCGGTGAGAAGATGTGCGAATTTTCTAACTTGGAAAGATACCATTTGACGGTAATAAGTGACCACAAGGTTTTCTTTCTTCACTTTCCGGGCTGAGATCCCCCGCTTTGAAAGAGCTGTGCCTCGTCTTTCGTTTTGTCGTGAATATTTCGAAAAAGGCAAAGGAGTTTTGGTTTGATTGCTGTTTTTGAAAATGGTGGTCGTAAGTGTGTGGTTTATTAAATATAAAATTAAAAGTATAAATTAAATAAACGAGACATTAGGAAGAAAGTGTGCGAAATGGGTAACTTCACCCTTGTAGAAACAATAAGGCAAAGCAGAAAAAAATCTGCGAAGACCCCATGCGAATAACACCAATCATACAGAATAGGAGGTTCGACATTAGATCTACAAAAACAACCCAACAATTGGGGAAATCTTTCGAATATTACACATTTATTCACAGCTCTTTTATCCACATTTTCATATATTTAAAACATATTCATCAACATGTTATCTGGATCGTTTGGTGCAATATGTCCACGCATCCTTTCTCCCCTGCAAATTCGAGAAGTACCTTGCCGAAAGAAAATATTCTGTACTCCAAGTATTTCGAAGAATCATCTTAAATACAACGCAGTAGACCTGGCCGCTTTGATGCATGTGTCATATCTATGATATGCTGCAAGCATCAATATTGACAAGAAAAGTAACACGATTGCTTTCCAGGGTGATTCCGTACTGGCTGCATATGTATAAGATTAGATAAGAGTAGTTACGATTTTTCAAAAATGCTTTGACTGTACCTAACTCAATTCAGATATCATAGAAACACTTCAGTAATTTTTTTTTTGTAAAAACATACTTTAATCATACCGATAATAATCTAAAAAAAATGTAGTCGAGCTGCCAAGTTTCATCAATTAAAATAGGCGGTGTGCAGGACTGCCATATTGTAGGTTCCTCGTTATAGAAAAAGCAAGGTGTTGGATGTTAAAATACATCAATTGTTGTATGAAGTGTCAAAAAGGAGAGTGGGCTCATTATGTACTTTGACAAATACGCAGTCTACTTCAAGCGCGTATAATCTGCTTCCAACAAAATATTCATATACCAGCATCCAAAGGATCGCAATATATATTAAGATTTCCGATTGATGCTTTGTAACTAAAAGGTTGTGACTGAGAATAGAACAAGCTGAAGTTAAAATACACGTTAATGAAAAAAGGTTGCGCAAACTTATCGCAGACTGTTAGAAGACAGCTTCTACTATGACCAGGATTCAAAAATCTTGACCTACGCGAAGTTGTAAAGGAAACAACTACGTTATAAATGTGTTGGAAATGCAAGGGATGTAATTATTCAATAAACCTAATTATTAAAAAGATGCTCAAAATCTCAAATTCAGATAATTTTTTTGCGAGAAAGGCAACATGGATATCGAAGAGATGGATATTATTTTAAATAAAAATTCAACCTACAAGTCATACAGTAAGCAACAAACACATAATTTAAAAAAAGATTGCTTGAATTCCGAGATTAAATACAATCATACATTATTGAGAAAATAATATCTTTAAACGCACCAAAACTGGTACAAATCTCCAAGGGAATTATTTATTTGAGTTCAATTTTTACTAACTGTTTTCAGTCTTATCCAAAACCCCTTCTTTCAAAATATGAGCACAGATTATTATACTGAATAAGATTTGCAATAACACCATAGAAATACACAAAATATTGCGATGATTTACAGAAGTGCAAAAAACCGATGGTACGGATAGAATAGAGACCACCGGTGCGCAAAGGCGACCGATAATTATTTTACTCACATGGAAACGAACGACCGGTGCGAAAATGGGTGGATAACGAAATTAAAAATCGTTAACGACGTGCTGTTGCGTGTGTAGTATGAAGCCCACGAGTGGGCTTGG